>NC_133431.1:11139509-11439509 GCF_011762505.2 Arvicanthis niloticus
GATATGTTAGATTTATACCTGTCTTTTTAATGTATATTATAAGAAACAGTTTGGACACATGTGCTACAGAGTCAGAGAAACCACCTGTGTTTCTACAAGAAAGCAACTGGTCCAAATATTTTTGGCAGACTCAGAATCAGCCATGACAATGATGTTACTCAGAGGTCACCTCCTGACCTAACACGTGAGGAGCATCACCAGGGACCTCACAGATGGTCACATCTGGCTGTTGCTTCCCATGCAGCCCCAGAGAGGACCCAGCACCCCAGCTCCCACTGCTCAGCCGCCTGTCCCTACCCATTGTAAGCAGGATTCTGTGCTCACCATGACTCGATTTCAGAGCTTCCCTTAGGTCTCCACACAGCACCCACAGCAGAGCTCAGAGCAGGGCACAGATGACCATTCAAGCCTGCACAGGCACAGCTAACTTGCAGATTGGCACCCGGGAGAACCCGCCTCCTTGTCTGATTGGCAGGTCTGCCTGGAAGCCTTGATTGGCAGTGAGTCTTACCACTCCTCAAGGTTAAAGTGAGCTTCCGTCCAGGGTCAGACCTTTTCCAGATCTCAGGAGGGGTTTGCACTCCATTAGCATTTGTTTCTCTCTTCAAAGAGGAATCTCACCCCACCAGCCCTGGGGGAGAACCCAGTATTCCAGCTCTGGCTGTTCAGCTGCCTGCTCCCCCCTCTGAGGGAAATGATCCTGCACCTTCCAGGACCTGACTCCAGACCTTACCTGAACTTTCCACACAGCACTTGCCTTCTTCTTCCTGTAATCAAGGTGACAGCTTCCATGGCCAGTACTCAAGGTGCAGTGGAGGTATCAATCTAACCCACAAGAGGAGGATCCTCAAGCTATTTCTTAGCATTCTGTTTAAAGTCCACCCTAGTTACTAGGCTACAGCCAGGTATGATCCTCCCCATGGTTACCTGGCAACTGCAGGGTCGGACTGACACCCTGTAAAGGTGGCTACTTGCCCCTTCTTCTCTTTTGATCTTTGATCTCTTGTTCTCTCTTTCTCTTACCCTCTTGGGCTCTTCCCTTCCTCCTCTCTCTCTCCACATGCTCATGACTGGCCTCTACTTCTCTACTCTGCCTCTCTCTGCTTTTCTCTGCCTGTACTACCTCTTAACTCCCCCTCTCCCATGTCCTGAATAAACTATATTCTATACTGTACTGTCTTGTGTGGTGGTTGCTTCTGGGGAAGAGCTGTCTCAGCATGAGGCATGTCCCTCCAGGGGAAGTAATATCTCAGCAGGAGCATGAGCTTGCTGAGACATTCCCTTCCCCCACACCTCCTCTCACACCAATAGAACATTTTCCATCTCTCTTTAAAGAGAGGTAACTATGGGGAGGAGGATACCTGGCTGTCACCAGGTAACTATGAGTAGAGTTTTAGACAGAATGATAACACCATTAACACTAAAGAGGAACTTTAGGAAAAAGACTTATTTTTTGTGGCTTCATGCTGGGCTCAGGGACTGCAGCTTCCTTTCACCAGATGATAGGTATCAATCAACCCTGGAAAAAAATCCAGGATCATAAGTGAAACACTGTTGAGCACTACTGTTAGCCAGTACATCAGTGGTAAAGTGCAGAAAAACCAGAGTTGTGTTAGTACAGGTTCTCTTGATAACATATCTCAAATATTAGAGAGAATGAATCATCCTGTGTATGTAAAAAGGTGACCAATAAAGGCTGTTAGACAAGGTAAATTAGAAAAACAAGGACTGGTTATTTCATGATGATATTACAGCTGATATTCAGTGTATATGGGATTCTGAAGAGAGAAGTACTTTGTAATGCCAGTCTTAAGACACAAACAAATCACCTTTGCTTTGTAAAAAAAAGTAGGGCAAATACTAAAAACAAAACCAAAACACCACCTGTCCAGTGTCCTTTATATATGTAGGTTGTCAAAAGAATCTGTAGCCCAGATTAAAGGTGGATCTGAACATCTCAAAAAAGCAAGATTAATAAAGGGTTTCTCACTTCAAAATTAAATTAAACTTGTTAATTTGACCCTAGTTCCTTTTTGTTCCTAATGAATATAAACTTAAAATTGATATGAAAGGACAAAATATATTTATCAATCAACATATCCACACAGGTACAATAATATAAATGATAACATGGGTCTGAATCTTTCCTTGGAATAGGTAACATGTTTTAAAGAGTTTACTACTCCTAGACCAGAAGATGTTATTAATATTAGACATTCTCCTCACCCATACAAGACTAACACATCTATGACTTTATTATGATATATACATATTTTAAATTTTATGCAGGCATAAACATGTTAATAAATTAAAAGATATTTATATCTAGTAAAAACTCTTTAAAACAGATAAATATACAAAGATAGGCAGATCCAGCACAGGGCTTATCTTATCTTCTAATTAAACCACAACCATTTTCATACCTTCAGCTTTGTTGAATTAAAATAATCACAGGAGGGCTTTTTAATTGTTACTAAACCTCTATCAAAAGCGAAACAAAAAAACAAAAAGCCATGCCATGGCTGTCCAGTATTTGTACAACTTGGAAGGGGAATAACTATTAGGGTAATGTAAATTTGTCTCCAGATGTACTGAGTAAAGTATTTTTAATGTGACTGTTTGCAGGATGTCTACAGTCTCATAAGAAACACTTTGACAATTTTCTGTATGTAAAAGCAATTATTTCACCATTATCCCGGGGTGAACTATGATAATTTTGAAATGTGGTGCCACTGAGAACTTAGAAAGAGAGGATATAAATTGCTTCTTTCCCACAGCTATATAAATATTCTCACAATAGATTGTGAAGTTTTTGTTAAGCCTATGGTATGCTATGGTATTAACATTTATAAAATATTAGAATGATCTAAAGATGTAAATGGTTTCAATAAAGGAAAAGAAGCATACAAAAGCCTTTGGAAAGGAATCATACAAAGCCTTTGGAAGTTCTGAAGAAATAAATGAGGTATTTAAGGCATTTAGATCATAAAAGTTTTGGGAAATACCTATGGGATTAAAGTATCTGTCTTCAGATCAACATTTATGACAAACTGGCTGTCATCTAAGTTTAATCATATCCTGTATCCAGTCTACATTGAGGGGAGTCAAAACACAGGGATGATTCCCTTAGAGCTTCCAAATGAAGTCACACTCAGCCCAAGCAAGGATATTGAATAATGTTCACTAAGAGGGAAAATAGTACAAAGAAAGCTTAAAGATACAGAGATTCTTCAGAAGATCAAGGGACAACCTAGACATGAAATTTCAACAGACCTTAACAGAAGGTCAACAGAAGTTGATTTTGCTAAACATGTAATCTTAATCAGGCATATGTAAAGTATGATCTCTTTCAAACTGCAGTGGATCTCTTTAGTATTCAAGGGACAAAAGTCCTCAAAACTTATGTTTGATCTTGTGAAATGTTATGTAGAAAATAATTCTCACTCTTGATTCTCTTTGTCATATATAGATGTATCTCAATATCCCAGATGAATGGAAAGCCCTTTGCTTACTTCAGCATGCCAGGGTCTACATACAGCTGAGGAAAACTGAACAGCCTTTTTAAATACTGAGGCCAAGTCTAAATCAATGGTAATCAATAATCAACACCAATCAATAATCAATAATTGATGCTGATCAATAGTCAATGCTAATCAATAATCGATAGTAATCAATAATCAACAGCAATCAATATTTATCAAATATAGAAACACCATCTCACTATCAAAAAGTACTTCTCACTAATAGACTGTGTCCTTCACTACACTAACCATGCCTGCTCCCTGATTTAAATGTGATGTAGGAGCAGCAGGTACAGGCTCTTCATGCAAGTTCTGATGAAGCAAACAGCTGGCTCAAGTTATATCCTTTTGTGAAGGGCTATGGAATATTGTCCAACTCATAATAGATGCACATTTCACCTTATAAAACATAACCCATGTTAAAAAATGATGCTAGGAGTATTTCCTCAAAATTTCATTCTTCATATATTACACACGATTGTAATACAAGAGAATCAGTGGTTGAATCTAAACTTATAAGAGGTTGTCCAAAATTCCTCAATTTTTTTCACCAAACTACTGGCCTTACAAAAATGTCAAATATCAGTCTTCTAACACCCAATACAAAGCATGACATTGGTTTTTAGGTGGGACTCTTGACTATTTTCTTTCTAGAATAAGCATAATATTGCCCTAATTTGTGGGGCACTGAGCTATGAGAGACAGCTGGGTGCCTGGTTGAATAAGCTTTGAACCCCAGAGACCCCTGGGATGGAAAGCAGTCAGATTTCTTCCTGTGCCCCTGGCTCTCTCAGCTTCAGCCCTTTACAGAGAGAGGTTTATGGCCATTGGTCACATGGGAATATTGGCTCAGGCTCTCCCCACATGCAGATGAGGCATCCCCAAGCTCTCAGACTGAGCCAGTAGGGGTTACCTGCTGCCAAAACCTTAACCCACACCAAACTGTATATATTGAGCCTAATTCAGAAGTAAAGTGCATGAAAGAATCATCCCGTTGTCTGAGAGCTTCTGTCATGGATCCTCCCCTCTTCACCAGCCAGCTGGCAGTGTCTCATGGGCACCTCATTGGCTCAGCAAGAGCTGTTAACACTGGGCTAGACATCCCTTCTCTTCCTCGCTATCTGGCTGGCACCTCCTGGCTTAGCAAAGAGCGGTGACAATTCAGAAGATGCCAGCTCTCCCAAAATGCCTTCAGGATTCTCCCCTCTCCATTGCAGAGACTTGGTGGGAGGCTGTGACAGAGGCAGCAGTTGACCTTCCCTGCTGGCACTCCACCTTGTACCCCTTGCAGGCAGAGGCAACTACAGAGACCTGTCCTCATCCAAGATGGAGATTCTGGTGGAACCCATCCGGAGCTGCTCCCCACACTGATTATATCTTAACTAAGTCCTGAATAGAAATTATAATAGTCCTAACAGTCTGGCTTTTGTGTATTGTGGATGTTACCTAACAGAATCCTTCCATGTGTGCTGCCTTCCATGACTGTCTTATTTGAAGAATCTTTGTCATCTCTTTTGTTTGATTTTGTCCCTTAGAAGGACTCTTCTCTGAGGCACCATAACTGCTGCTCTTTCTATATCACCCCTTTGGTCAGTTTAACAATGTAGAAGGATCCATTGTACAAACACCAAAAAGGACAGATATCCTCTCAAAGGTGACTGCAGTGCCAGCCCACTCATATTCATCTTGTCCAGCATCACCAGTGATGGATTCATGGAAAGACAGGAGAATTTGTGAGAAACCTGAAGAATGGGAAAGGCTAAACACAGGAATGTAAACACACTGACATTTTTTCCTACTGGGCCACTAAGGGTGGTAGCTTTGGTGTGGGTCTTCTTTATTCTTGGGTGGTTGTTAGCCACCAACCAGTGAGGACAAAGGGAACAGCCATGGCAATCTGGCTTGAGATGGCTGTATTATAAAATTAACTCCTGAGAAAAGCACAGTGAGTCAATTCTACTTTATTGTTCCAGAAATAAGGTATATGAGGGCTTTTATGGGTACAGGTAGAAAGGATTAATTGGTCATAATAGTATATCTAAGTATCATGTGGGCAGGGAAGCCAGAATGGGACTTGTGTGCTGAGTTTAAGTAGCTCACACAGGGACAATCTTTTGATAAGTACATCCATCCGTGTTCAGGGACAATGTCTAGATACATTGAGGCAGAGAAATGGAAGCCCTAAAAATTAAATAAATAAATAAATAAATAAATAAATAAAAGAAATGGAAACCCTAATAAAAATAAATACATAAATAAATAATAAAAGAAAGGAATGGAAGCCCTAAAATAAATAAATAAATAAATAAATAAATAATAAAAGAAATGGAATCCGTAAAAATAAATATATAAATATATAAATAAATAAGTAATAGAAAGAAATGGAAGCCCTATAAAAATCAATAAATAAATAAATAAATAAATAATAAACAAAAGAAAGAAATTGAAGCCCTTCTGATAAAAGGAGTACTCCATTTTGAGCTGAGTTTCACTCAGATTTGGGGGACTGTGACCTTTACACAGGTTTCCAACAGCCTTGATTCCTGAAACCATGGATCTTGGCTGTGAGAGGAACTGTACCAAATATTGGAAGCTGATTCAAAATACATACAGCTTAGGACCCTGCCCAGCTCTCCAGGTGGATGTCCCATAATTGGCTGTGTAAAAGTGTCTTCTAAAGGTCATTCTATTTTACTATCAGTTCAGCACCTTCAGGGTAACAAGGACTATGGTATTAATGGTAATTAATACCATTAGAATCCATGATCATTGGCCCACTGTCTCACTTCTCTGCTGTGAAATGAGTTCCTTGGTCAGAAGCAATTGTCAGAATCCAGGACCCTTGCCACTTACCCTCACCCCCTACTTCTCCCCACGTGCACAATGTCTCCTGCAGCTTCATCTCCCTAGCAACACAAGGTTCTGCTTGAAAGTTACCAATAGATTTTTAGATGTAAAGCAGTGTACCATATCTTTTGAAGTAAGCAGTTAGACCACCATTGTTTCAGGGCACATGCCAAGAAGATTTTGTACTTTCCCATCACCTGGATCCCTCTTACCCCTCCCTTTGAAAAATGTATTATAAATAAAATAAGCACTTTGTGCCCAAATATATGACCCTTGACAAGCATTTGCTTACTTGAGTCCATTCTCTCTCGCGCGCCCGTTCTTCCAGGTTGCAATCCTCCTCGTCCCTCACGAATAACCTAGGGCCCACAGGTCGGGTCAGGTGGCGCCCAAACGTTGGGGATCAAGGCACGGATTCCTCCTGATGGAGCTTTGGCAGAAGGCGTGCGCACGTTATATTGAGTGAGACAGGATCATCGCCCCTGACCTGTTGTCCTCGGGGTAAGTTTCATTCCGTCCCATAAAGAATGGGCCATTCATTGTCGAAGGAGGCATCCTTTATAAAGGACCTCAAACAAAGTCTCAGAGAGAGAGGAATTAGGGTTAAGAAAAAAGATCTTATTAATTTCTTTGTGTTTATTGATGAACAGTGTCCTTGGTTTATGCTTGACAGTCCTATCATACACCCTAAGAAGTGGCAAAAAGTGGGTCGTGAACTAAATGAAAAAATTAAATGTGAAGGTGATGGTGCAGTTAATCCAACAATTTTCTCATTCTGGGGTATTATTAGGGACATTACTGAGGATGCAGACAAAGATTCGGGTAAGCGCCAGCTCTTGTTGGTTGCAGAATACTGCTTATCATAATCGTGCCCTGGCTCCGCTGGTTCCTCTCGCCCGCCATCTCAGGCCTCTGTTCCTTTTACACTTATTGATATGCCTCATGAGCCTCAGCTTCCCTCCTCGTCCGATTCTCCTCATATTTATCCTGATTTGTCAGCTTTGGATTCTTCTCCCCCGGCCTCGCCTGTGCGCCCTTGTTATAGTTCTGTGCCCACGGCTCCTTTGCCCCCACAATATGTGCCTTTAGCGACTGGCGATCCTTACATCCCTCACTCTCAAACTTCCTACTGTAATCCTGTTCTTGGAAGCCCCCGCCTCTGTGTTCCCCTTCCCCAGCTTCTTGGAGTTCCCTGCCACCCCCGCCTCCATCTCCTGCCACTATTACCATTGCTGCACGGCATTTGCCCTCTCCCCGCCCGACTTGCTTTGTCTCCGCCCTCACCCCTTCAGCCGCAACTTCAGCGTGCCCTGCCCCTGCCACTCCAGCCGCAACCACTGCTTCTGATTTATAGCCTTTGAATCCTGCCACTACTGCCGTTCCCACACTAACGCCAGTTCCCTCAGTCTCCACATCGCTCCCTACTTCTGCGGTTTTGCCTTTCCCTGCTACCCTGCCTGTTTCTCTCTCTGACATGAAAAATCGCCTTTCTTCCCATGTTCATGACTCTCTGTCCTTTCCCCATTGACTAAGATCATTCAGGGCAATAGGGAAGAATTTCCAGAATTTGTTGCCCGCCTCCTGGAGGCAGCTGAGAGGTCCTTGGAGCCTGGCCAGGGAGACAATAAACTTCTTCAGCAGCTTGCTTATGAAAATGCTAATTCTGCCTGTAGGGCTGCCCTTCGAGGGAAATATAAAAATAAGGTTTTGGATGAGATGATTCATATTTGCAAGGATGTAGATCCCTTTGCCCAGAGGGTCTTACAAGACATCAATCTGGCTGTGGGAGGAGCCACTTCAGCCACTAATAGTAGGGCAAATGTATCCACCTGTTTTAGATGTGGTCAACTGAGTCATTTTGCTAAACAGTGCCCTCAGGGTAAACCCATGGCTCAGCCCCCACCTCAATGGAGGGGGGATCGTTCACTTCCAACGAGCCTTTGCCCTCGCTGGAGGTGAGGCAAACATTGGGCTACTGCCTGCCATTCCAAAACTGATATTTTGGGCAATCCACTCCCTCCCCTTCAGGGAAACGGGATGCGTGGCCAGCCCCGGACCCCTCAGCCCGCCTCCTCCCTGCCGGCCTCGGGGAACAGCCAGGCAGGGCCACATCAAACCTTCTATCAACAGCTCCCAAACCAGCCTCAGCCCTTTGTAGGGCTACCCCAGGGAGTGCAGGATTAGATCTCTGTGCCTCCTCCAATACAATATTAGAAGCTGGAGAAGGAGTTCAGATAATCTCTACTGGTGTCTTTGGGCCTCCCCCACCCCAGACTTATCTTATTCTGGGCAGAGCTTCTGCCACACTCCAAGGCATTACCATCTTTCCTTCAATCGTTGATAACGATTACTCTGGAGAAATTAAAGTATTGGCCACTAGCTCCAGAGGGCCCCTTCACATTCGCCAGGGGCAGCAACTTGCACAGGCCCTTCCCCTTCCATTAGACACCTCCACACCCTCCTTGGGCCTGTCCCGGGGTGCTTCCACCCAGGGGTCCTCTGATGTCTATTGGGTCCAAAAACTTTCACAAGAGCGCCCACAATTAAAACTTAAACTTAATGGCAAAACCTTTGAGGGCATTCTTGACTCAGGAGCAGACTCCATAGTTATTTCACAGGCCTTTTGGTCTTCCTCTTGGCCCTGTCAGCCTTCTTTAACTCACCTTCAGGGCATTGGCCAGTCCAACAACACCCTTCAAAGCTCCCAATTGCTCACTTGGGAGGATCCTGAGGGTAATACTGGACATGTTAGAACATTCATTGTACCTGGCCTCCCTATAAACTTATGGGGTTGAGATATATTAAGTCAAATGGAGTTCTTATGTTTAGCCCCTCTGCAATTGTTACCCACCAGATGCTGGACCAGGGGTTCATCCCTGGACAAGGCTTGGGCAGACACAACCAAGGGATTCCCCACCCCAATTGTAATTACACCAAAGACCTCAAGCTCAGGACTAGGTTATGATTCAAATTTTTCCTAAGGACCATTGCTCCTCCTGCACGCCAGGCAGATAAGATCACCTGGAAGTCAGATTCCCCTGTCTGGGTCGACCAGTGGTCCCTCCCTCAACACAAACTTTCCGCAGCCATGCAGCTGGTGCAGAAACAATTAGATGCTGGCCACATTGTTCCCTCCACTTCCCTTGGAATATACCCATTTTTGTTATACAAAAGAAAGGGGGCAGATGGAGACTGCTCCAGGACCTCAGAGAAATTAATAAGACTATGGTTCCAATGGGAGCCCTCCAGCCTGGCCTCCCCTCCCCCACGGCAATACCTAAGGGTTACAATAAAATGGTTATTGATTTGAAAGTTTGCTTTTTCTGCATCCCCTTACACCCAGAGGATTGTAAACGTTTTGCCTTTAGCCTTCCCATTGTTAATTGCATTGGGCCATCTCCACGATTTCAATGGAGAGTCCTACCTCAAGGCATGGCCAATAGTCCCACCCTTTGCCAAAAGTTCATGGCTCAGGCCATTGATCCTTTTCGCATTAAATACCCTGAGTTATATATTGTCCATTATATGGATGACATTCTTCTGGCTAGCCCTGATGAGACCTCCTTGCTCAGGATGGGCCAGGAGTTGGTAACTGCCCTCCAAGACCTTGGGCTGCAGATTGCCCCCAAGAAGGTCCAGCTACAGCCCCCACATTTATTCTTGGGTTTTGAGCTTCATCCCTCTAAGGTTCTCTCTCAAAAAATTGAACTTAGAAAAGATTCCTTACAAACACTTAATGACTTTCAACGCCTCTTGGGAGACATAAATTGGCTGTGCCCTCATTTAAAATTAACAACTTGAGAACTTAAGCCTCTATTTGATATTCTTCAAAGAGATTCTGACCCCTCCTCCCCTCGAGCCTTAACCCCTGAGGCCACCTCTGCCCTTAAGCTTGTAGAGAAAGCCATTCAACAACAAACTGTTACCTATTATTCTCCAACCTCCCCCTTGTGGCTATTGGTTCTTCCCACCGTGTTTACCCCCACGGGATTATTGTGGCAGACTAAACCTTTATATTGGCTTCATTTGCCTGCCACCCCTCCTAAAGTGCTACCTGTTTATCCCTCCTTGGTGGCACAGATCATAAGGATGGGAAGAGAGACCTCCCTGAAGCTTTTTGGTAGAGATCCTGACCTTGTCAGCGTTCCCTATGATGCCGCTCAAGTTTGGTGGCTACTTCAGACCTCAGATGATTGGGCTATTAACTGTATTTCATTTCAGGGAAAGATAGATAACCACTATCCCTCTGACAAACTTGTACAGTTCCTTGACCACCAAGCGGTGATTTTCCCTAAAGTGACTAAGAACATTCCCATTCCTCAAGCACCACTGATTTTTACAGATTGATCCTCCTCTGGGGTTGCAGCCTTTAATAAAAGTGGACAGGTCTCTAAGTTTCAGAACAAATTCTCCTCAGCACAGTTGGTAGAATTGGTTGCTGTTATTCAAGTCTTTAAGACTTTCCCAGATTGTGCCTTTAATCTTTTTAGTGACAGTGCATATGTAGCTCAATCAGTGCCTCTGTTAGAGACCGTTCCCTTTATAAGGCCATACCCATTTTCTGAGCTTCAAGAAATAATTTTGGCTAGGTCCCATCCATTCTTTGTAGGTCACATACGTGCCCACTCTGGTCTTCCTGGACCCTTAAGTGAGGGAAATGACCTCATTGATAGGGCCAACCGAGGGTCTCCACTTACCTTGGCGACCTTGGCCTTGCCTTCTGATCCTGTACAACAGGCACAAAAAGCCCACCAATTGCATCATCTAAATGCCCAGACCCTCCGACAGATGTTCTCTATTACCAGAGAACAGGCACGCCAGATAGTGCGTCAGTGCCAGGGATTTCTCACCCTCCTACCTGAACTACATTTAGGGGTTAACCCTCGTGGCCTTACCCCAGGAGAAATATGGAAACTGGATGTTACTCATTTTGCCCCTTTTGGTAAGCTTAAATATATACATGTTTCTATTGATACCTTTAGTGGTTTTCTTTGTGCCTCACTACAATCTGGTGAGGCTACCAAAATGTTATTAGTCATATGATTTCTTGTCTTGCCTTTATGCCCATACCTAAGATACTTAAGACTGATAATGGCCCTGGATATACCAGCGTCTCCTTTAAACAGTTCTGTGCCCAGCTTAATATTAAACATGTCACTGGTATTCCATATAACCCCCAAGGACAGGGCATTGTAGAAAGGGCACATCAGACCTTAAAGAACATGCTCTTAAAATTACAACATTCAGGGGGCATTTTATACCTACAAAGGGGAATCATAAAATTTTGTTAAATCATGCACTATTTGTTCTCAATTTTTGACCCTTGATGAAAAAGGAAAGTCTGCAGCAGATAGGTTCTGGCATCCTACTACAGCAGACTCCTATGCCAAAGTCATGTGGAAAGATCCGTAGATATAGAGTGGAATGGTCCTGACCCAGTCCTTATCTGGGGGAAGGGCCACGCGTGCATATATGATTCAAAGAACAAGATGCCAGATGGCTACCAGAAAGACTGGTAAAGTTGGCTAACTCTACCCCAGGGATACCCCCTGAGAATGGTTCTTAACTGTGCTTCCTTTCAGAAAGATGCATCCAGTCACCTTATTTCTCCTACACCTCCTGCTCATACTTCAGATTTATCCAACTGTGAGTATTAAATCCCAACACTCCCCATATCAGATTTATAACTTTACTAGGGTCATAATAAATCAAGCGGGAGACATTGTTAATTCCAGCTCTTCACTTGGAACCCAGCCTTCATGGCCCTCTTTAGAGGTGGATCTTTGTGCTCTTGCCCTGGGAGCCAGTGCTGATTGGGGGACCCCCTCTCATTATTGGCCCCAACATCAGCCTGTTGATGCACCTAACCCCAATTATGATGGCCACCTTATAGGATGTAATTTTTTTGATAGGAGAATCTCCTTGGCCAATGATTCATCTGGCCTTTATGTATGCCCTGGGCCTACTCACCGTGGTCGCTCTCAAAATTATAAATGTGGCTATAGCTCTGATTATTATTGTGCATCTTGGGGCTGTGAAACCACAGGAGATGCATATTGGAGACCCCATTCTTCCTGGGATTATATCACTTTAAGGAGAAAGTTTCTACATACATATTTGCAGGATAAATTAGGAATTAAGACTGCCCAACCATTTAAATCCTGGTGTGCATTCAAATGGTGTGTCCCTCTTCTTATATCCTTTATGGATATAGGAAAGAGTAAAGACTGGACAGGCCAAGGGTATGAGTTGGGTCTACGTCTAAGAGAATGCTCGACCTTTTCACTCACCTGCTCAGACCCGAGACTCATTTTTAGAATTAAACTCCTTAAGAGTATCCCTAATAAAAATGTTGCTGCTGTGGGCCCTAATCCTGCCCTACAGCACCCTCAACCACCAGCCAAGCCCGTCACCAGGCCTGGAACTATTGCTCCAGCCATTTTATCTCTCCCCACCACTCCCCGGAGGTTGCCTTATTCCAGCCCACTATACCTGTGGGTCCTCCTAATTCTGCTGATCTTATTATTTCTCTGGCAAATGCCTCCCTTGAAGCTATTCATAATACCAGTGAATATCAATATCGAGAATGTTGAATTTGTTTTTCACCTACTCCCCCTTTTTATGAGGGAATAGCTATTTTTACCCCGCCCTTCTTTCTGATAATAGCAATCTGTTATTATGGGCCACTTCACCTGAAGGAGGTCTTACTCTTGGTTCCATTTCAGGCATGGGCCTTTGCCTTTTGGGGCCCTTTATGCTTCCCCCCCCCAAGATTTGGTCCCTATTTGCAATCAGATATTGATTTTAAATAATACCTTTTTATACACCATTGCATCCAATGGTACATATTTTGCCTGTGCCACTGGATTGACATTATATATTTCAATTTTGAATTTTTAAGACCAGAGATTATTGTGTAGTTGTTACCATTCTTCCTCATTTTCTTATTCATGACTCGGAGTTTTTTCTTAATATTCTAGATCAAGGTCCTTCTCTTAGGACCAAATGAGAGCCTCTGACAGCCCTTACGTTGTCTGTCATATTAGGAATCAGCGCTGTTGGCGCAGGAACGGGCATTGCTTCTCTAGTCACTTCCAATAATCATTATGCCCATCTTCAGTCTCTCATTGATAAAGACTTAAATAATTTGAGAGAAGGAATACAAGACCTTAAGGACTCTGTGGCTTCTCTTTCTGAGGTGGTGTTACAGAACAGGAGAGGACTTGACCTTGTCTTCCTTAAGGAAGGGGGTCTCTGTGTGGCCTTCAAACAAGAATGTTGCTTTTACTCTGATAAGACAGGCCTTGTCCAAAATAGCCTGGACAAAGTCAAAAAGAGTTTAGAGGAAAGAAAGAGAGCCAGAGAACAACAAAAGTCATGGTATCAAAATTGGTTCTCTACTTCACCTTGGCTTACCACCCTATTGCCTAGTTTATTAGGACCTTTTGTTGGTTTTTTATTGCTTTTGTCTTTTGGCCCTTGGGCCTTTAACCATCTCACAAATTTTGTTAAGAACCAGATTGATGCTGCCATCAAGAAGCCAGTTGAAGTTCATTACCAACAACTGAAGACTGAGGGAGATCCAGAAGTGACTCTGCCAGAGACAGGCGCAGCTGCCAGCCCCCCTGCCTCCCCCTATGGCCACCCCTAGATTTCCACACCCTCAAGAAAAGTTCCTGGCATGCCTGGCTCTGCCCTCGTTTCTCTCGCTAGGGAGCTTGGCCTCTTGATCATCCCGACAAAAATTGGCTTTTTTCTAAACTAAGACCTGCCTTTAATGTGGTCCTCTATATCAGGGAGTCTTTCATTATGACAATATTACACCCAAATGACAAATGGCTGATAACCTAGACATTCACACAGGGATTAGGATGGCTGTGAGTTAGCCCAATGACGGGATTATTGTAGGTCCACTTCCCAGGGGCCCACCCAATGCAGCCGGAAAGGAGTGCGTGGTGCTGGGAGTGGGTGCAGCCTACATAGCCTAAGACAGGGTCCTCACCCTCCTTTCACCCACCTCGGGGTCCCTTGATGTTGCCCATTGTCGATAGCCTAAAGCCTTCGACCATCAACATGACTCGTCTCACATTAATGTCTTGGGGTTATGAAGTCGTCTAAGACCCCCCCACAATTTGACCTCCAAATTCTAAACTCATGTAGTTGGGATTGATCACAGGATGCCCTCTCCATCTAAACAGAGAATGGGGAGATGTCAGAAGCCAGGACCCTTGCCTCTTACCCTCGCCCCCTACTTCTCCCCACCTGCACAATGTCTCCTGCAATTTCATCTCCCTAGCAACCACAAGGTTCTGCTTGATAGTTACAAATAGATTTTTAGATGTAAAGCAGTGTACCGTATCTTTTGAAGTAGGCAGTTGGACCGCCATTGTTTCAGGGCACAGGCCAAGAAGACTCTGTACTGTCCCATCACCTGGACCACTATTGTTTCAGGGCACAGGCCAAGAAGATTCTGTACTTTCCCATCACCTGGATCCCTCTTACCCCTCCCTTTGAAAAATGTATTATAAATAAGCACTTGGTGCCCAAATATATGACTCTTGACAAGGATCTGCTTCCTTGAGTCCATTCTCTCTCTCGCCCGTTCTTCCAGGTTGCAATCCTCCTCGTCCCTCATGAATAACCTAGGGCCCGCAGGTCGGGTCAAAGGAATATACTCCATGCCTGTACTTAAGTATTTTATTTTAGATCTTAAAATGATAACCCAGAATAGTAATCACAATCCATCAATTGTCAACTTCACACATACTGGTAACTCTTGTGTCCACATGAAAACAACAACTAGGTAATAATAATGCCTAACACGATACAGTTCTCCTTCATACAACTTCACATCCATAAGGTTAGGTGGATGGAATCTTACACTAATGGCATCATTCCTTTAATACCATTTAATATCACTGATCACAGAATTTAGCTTCATTCAATTTCCTGGTTAGATTTTCTTTTTTGACCTAACATTTTATACTTTTTCTTTCTAAGATTACTATGCTTACTCAAATCATGATGAGACTAAACATAGGTCAAAGGCTTTGCTGGCATCACTGTGACTTCCTTTGTCAATGCAATGAACATCATCCTCTTTACCTTATCTTCAAGGACACTACAGAAAAAGGGCAAAAGGCAGCAACATTCTTCTGCAAAACATCATAAAAACTATACACAAAGTTCAAGTCACCCTCAGTACATATGTGTTCTACTAGCATGGCCCAGTAAGTTCCAATTAATGCATATGAAATCCAAAGTCTAAAAATTCACATTGCTCCATAAAACAAAACAAAATACCAGGTCAGGCCTATCATAGCAATGCTTAAGTCTGGGGAACCAACTTCTGTCTTAGATAGAATTTCCATTGCTAAGAAGAGACATTGTAACCAAGGCGGCTTTGTTAATATTTAATTGGACCTGGCTTGCACTTTCAAATGTTTAGTCAATTGCCATTATAGCAGGAATGTCAGCATGCAGGCAGCCATGATGCTGGAAAAGGAGCTGAGAGATCTGCATCCTCATGAGAAGCATCCATCCAGGAAGAGACTGTCCTCCAGACAAGTGGTAGGAGGGTCTGTTTTGTACTGGCCTGAGCTCCAAAGACCACCACCCTAGGAATTAAATTCCTTCAAAAAGGTAACATCTACTCCAACAAGGCACATCTCTTAATATTGCCATTACTTAGAGTCAAACAAATTAAGATCACCACAATTTATTTCTACTATAAATTCTTTCATGCTTTTAAAAATGATTAGGACATGCGGAGTCTTTAACATGTTGATTACATTCAGAAGGTTTCTCTCTCATATGTGTTCATTTCTGTATTCAGAAACCACTGTGGCACATAAACCATTTCTCAACTTTAGTACAATAAAAGGTTTCTGCTCAGTTTGTGTTCTTTTATGTCTTTGGAGACTACAGAGATATGCACAGGCTTTACCACATTCACTCTATTCATAAGGTTTCTCTAAAGCATATGTTTTTTAAGTGTTTGGATAATACAGTGACATGCAAAGGCTTTATCACATTGACTACATTTATAAGGTATCACTCTGCACATTTTCTTTTGTGTATTTCGAGATTACTGTGTTATGGAAAGGCTTTACCTCATTCATGACATTCAGTTTCTCTTCAGTATGTGTTCTTTTATGATAATGGAGACCACTGTGCCATGAAAAAGCTTTACCACATTGATTACATTGATAAGGTTTCTCTCCAGTATGTGTTCTTTTATGATATTGAAGAGCACTGAGCCATGAAAAGGCTTTACCACATTGATTACATTCATAAGATTTCTCTCCAGTGTGTGTTCTTTTATGGTTTTGGAGATTACTATGATATGAAAAGCCTTTACCACATTGATTACATTCATAAGGTTTCTCTCCAGTATGTTCTATTATGACATTGGAGACTATGGTGACATGAAAAGGCTTTACCACATTGATTACATTGATAAGGTTTCTCTCCAGTATGTGTTCTTTTGTGATATTGGAGAGCACTGAGACATGAAAAGGCTTTACCACATTGATTACATTCATAAGGTTTCTCTCCAGTATGTGTCCTTTTATGTCTTTGGAGATTACTGTGCCATGAAAAGGCTTTTCCACATTGATTACATTCATATAGTTTCTCTCCAGTATGACTTCTTTCATGTCTGCAACAATAATGGGCACATGTGAAAGCTTCACCACATTCATTAGCCTTATCAATCATTTTATTAATATGAATAAATTTTACAGTTGGTCTAATAATAAAGAACACTCAGATGTTAAGGTTTTATCACTTCGATGTTCACGGTTGTACTTGCTCACTGTGGGTTGCTTTACCTCTTTGAAAATACCTGTGATCATAAGAATATTTACTACATGGCTCATATTTATAGACTCATTTTTCTATATGAGATTTCTATATGTTGTTTTTAACATGTCAAAACAAATATGGGATAACTCAGAGCATTAAAACACTGATTGCATTCTTAGATTTTTCTGTAGTGTGCATCACACAACAGCAGCACTGTGAACCAGGATGAACAGAGGCATTTCCAAACTTCTAGTACCTATAGAGATTTTCTGCAATGTGACTTTGGGCATGTTCCCAGTAAAGTCAGAAAATCAATTAACTGCAAACAGCTATTCATATTCAGCAAGTTACCAAAGGCAGAATACTACATATCTTCTCATTGTTCTGAAATAGATAGAGGTACATTGTTCCTTTTATATCCCTAGGCTCACATGGTTTCATCCATTCTGAAACTTGATATATCATTAAAAAAGAAGAATAACTGAAGCTTTTCACACTGAATGCACAAACATTGACTTTTTCTTCATTGTAGATATGATTAATGTTTCTCCAGGACAAAATTCTTGATTTTCGTAAAACCTACCACACTATAAACTGAATAATTTCACTACAATAATGAGTATGTCCAATTTTATCATGGAGTATTTGCTTATTAGAAGGTTATGGATACATGTTTATTACTATTCAATGTGCAACATCCTAAATATATTATGAGACTATACAAATTGGTAGTTTCACAACATAGTTCTAATGTAGATACAAATCAAATAAAGGAATCTCTTAAGACATTGTTTCCTTCTCTTCTTTCTTACAGAAATGCCTTGCAATCACCAGTCAGATAACTGACATTGAGGTACATAGTTGTGGGAGAAAATTATAATCATAGATACAATAAAATGACTGATATTTTACACACTTGCTTTCTTTTATAGCTTCCAGATCATATTAAAATTTTCTCACAGGCATATTTGTATCAGCTGAGACATTAAAATTACCTTTCATGACTTCTAGAAGTTTGACATTGTTCTTCAATATGGTGGACTTTCAAATTATAGCCTGAAAGCAAGGTACCAGAAAAATGAATGATATGGTATTGGAATTAGGCAAAATTTAAGTTACTCTGATTTTCACAGCAATGAGCCTGATTTATTCAACTCAATATTACTTGTTCTCTATTGAAACAAGAGATGATCATCAGTAACCCAGAAATATTTTTCCCTTATTTTGAAAAGCAAAAGAAAATTCACAGTCTTACCTATAGCAGTGAGGTTCCAGTAGGTCTCCAGCATCACATCTTTGTAGAGATTCTTTTGGAATGGATCCAGCAAATTCCATTCTTCTGCAGTGAAGTTTACATGCCATCATCATAAGTCACTGCATCCTAAATATCACATACATGTGTACAACAGAAAGTCTGATACTGACATCACTTCAAAGCAAAGTTATGCTTCCTGGACAATATAATCTTATAATTCACATGATTACTTCACTTATTTGCTGACACACAAATTATAATATAATCACCATGTCAGTTTAGAAGAAACTTGAAATATTGACACTTGGACCCTTGACACAGGGTTCACCCGTATCACTCCCTGAACCCTTAGAATAGGATATAGCCTTGCAACACAAATGGCAACTGAGAGGGATATGCAGGGGGAAACAGATCAACTGTACTGAGCACACATCTGAAAAGCTGTATGAACAATTACTAACTACAAAAGTGATGGGCAAGCTGTGTGTATTTGCTCATGTCTTTAAATCACAGAGGTACAGGCAGGTGTATGTCATTGAGCTGGATGCCAGCACCATCTATGCAATGAGTTTCAGGACAGCAAAAGTTACATGTTAAGAACCTCACTCTGCTACAAAAATGAACCAGGAAACAAAAATGATAGAATGAACTAACAGTTCTTTACTGAAGTTCCTACAAAGAATTATACATTCACTGCAGTTCTGTATTCATCTTGTATAAACATAAAGTGAACCAGTTTAAACAGCAACATTAATTAAATTTTACTAAAAGGGAATGTATGTTTTAAACAGTTAAAAATGAACAGATGAAATTATTAGTAATGTATATATTTTGTTTTCTTGTTTTTTTTTTTTTTTGTTTGTTTTGTTTTGTTTTTTCCGAGACAGGGTTTCTCTGTATAGCCCTAGCTGTCCTGGAATTCACTATGTAGACCAGGCTGGCCTTCAAATCAGAAATCCACCTGCCTCTGCCTCCCAAGTGCTGGGATTAAAGGCGTGTGCCACCACCGTGTGGTAGTAATATATATGTTGATCAGAAATAAAGAATGTATTTCAGGAAATGTAGTTCAGGTGTTGAAAGATCTTGCTAGTCTTCCACATAATGGTGGTCAATTTCTAGCATACACATGTGGACCCACACTTGTCCATTTCTTGAAGATCAGGAGTTCTGAGGCCATCTTCTGACAACAGTAAATATGAGGCACACATGACATTCATATTCATGCATCCAGCCATAATACACTTATTTATTCAAAAATTTCACGACAAACATAAAAGTTAGGAAAAACATTATGTACCAGCAATTTAATGAATCTGAAGCATCAGATAATATTGATAACATGAGCAGAAGCCATGGGGGAGAAATAGAATATAATGTATATATTAGACCAAATTTCAAAATGAAAGATGTGGATGAAGAGCAGCACAAAAGCATGTGCTTATTAAACAAAACTATGTCAGGGGGCTTCTGTGGTTTCTATATCTACAATCAGGACAGGAAAGGCTTCACAGGGAAATTTGGTCTGGAAAAACAAAAACAGAATGAATAAAGTTAAAAATATAAAACCACAAGGTTTGCAAAATAGCATAGCATTAAACAGCAAATGTGTGCACAGTATCTTATGTGATTTAGGGACAGAGTCCAAATGGGGAATGTATGGGAGCATGAGAAGAAAGCTGAAGGATCAGATTCAACCACAACACTGGAGACACCCAGAACAAAATTCATCCTGTCTAAAAGAAATGCAGAGCTAAAGTTGGAGCAGAGACTGAAGGAATGGCCAATAAAAACTCATTCAATTGGAGACACACATGGACAAGCTCGAATCCATGAGATTATTAAGGATACTCTATGATGCTCCCACACAGAAGCATTGCATAATTGTGCATTGAGGGGCTCCACCCAGCAGCTGACTGAAGCAAAAATGGAGATCCACAGTCAAACATTGCATGAACCTCGGTAACTCTGATGGAAGAGTTGGGGAAAGGATTGAAGGCCCTGAAGAGGACAGGACTCCACAGGAAGAGCAACAGACTCAACTAACCTTGACCCTTGGGGACATTAAGAGACTGAGCCACAAACAATAACACACACAGGCTGGACACAGGACCCTGGCCCATAAGTAGCAGATGTGCAGCTCAGTCTTCATGATGGTCCTCCAACACCTGTAGCAGGAGCTGTCCCTAAAGCTGCTGTCTATCTTTGAAATCTGTTCCCTTAACTGGGCTGCCACGTCTGGCCTCAGTGGAGAGGATGCACCTAACCCAATAGAGACTTGATACACCATCATGGATACCCAGGGGCCCACACCCTCTCAAAAGTCAAACAGGAGGTACAGGAGGAACTCTGTGAAGGCAGGTGACATAGAGTAGGGTCTCCACTAAGTTCATAGTCATTTGATTTATAACAGCTTGAAACTGGAAAGAATCCAGATGTCCCTCAACCAAAATATAAATATAGAAAATATGATTCATTTATAAAATGAAACATTATTTAGTTATCAAATACAAGAATATCATGAATTTTGCAGGCAAATGGATACAACTAGAAATTATTATCTCAGTGAGGTAACCAAGATCTAAAAGCACATGCATGTATGTACTCACTTACAAGTGAATAATCATAAAATACAGGAAACCCACACTACACTCCATAGACCCAAAGAAACTAAAGAAGAAGGAAGTCTGAAATGAACGCAGTTAAATCTCACTCAGAAGGGGGAGTAAAACAATCATAGGAAGCAAATGGAAGAGAGATGGATGAGAGAGCAGACAAAAAATGGGAATTGAGGAGAACCAGGAAAGGTGTGGTGAGAGACAACAGAGGGCCAGAAAGAGAAAATGAATCAAAATCTGCAGCTGGGTGTTGGGGACGGGGTACATTTAGGATGTGCCAGAGACCATAAAATGTACCAAGGAGTCTAAGGTTGATCTTAGCTGAGATGCATAGCAGTTAGATATGGACACTGAAGAGGCCAGCTCTTGCAGTCAGGCAGGACACACAATGGAGAGTTAAAGACACCAACCAATCCTATTGTCTTTCTACCCAAAATTTGTCCTGTCCACAAGAGTACAATCTACAACATAGATTCTGTAAAGCAGCAATATTAGGCTGTTGTTATAGTTCTAACTTGCTACTTTGCTGCTGTGATTGAATCCTCTAAGCAAAAGCATCTCAGGTAATAAGCAGTTGTTCTACATGGTTCAGTCAGATCACAGTCCATCATTTTGGGAGCTTAGATTAGAAACTGAAGGCAAAAAGCATGGACACACACTATCTCCTGGATTGCTCTTTTGCTTGGTCACTGTCTCATGCTCAGCCTGCTCTCTCATCCAGCCCAGGACCACTTGCTTAGGGATATTGCTACCCTCAGACAAAGAGTCTTCCTAGTCAATCATCAACACTATCTCTCACAGACATAGCAATCAGCCATTCTGATGAGGACACACCCTCTAGAGAGGTTCCTTCAGATGACTGTAGCTCTGAAATGCTGAGAACTGAAAACAACTATGACACAGACACAATAATAAATGAGGAAGTTGTTACAACATAAAATCAATGATTTAACCATATCAATTACAGGAGCCCTGCCACCACAAGAGGGAGTTGGAGTTGTGGCTGAGCAAGAACAAAATAGGGAGCTCACCTGGCTCACAGCAGGGAAGGATTCACTGGAGTGGGGAGCTCAGAGGCTGTGCTGAGCTGGGGTGAGGTGTCTTTAACCCTGGGTTCCCAGGCCAGTTCTACCAAAGAGGAGGCTAAAACAGCTGGAAGGTGGACAGAAAAGCAGATTGTCCCACACAACTGAAAATGGCCACCAACAAAGGACAGGATCTCTGGTTTAAAGAAATATGCTAAATTTGTGAGAATCGATGAAGAACAACCTTCCATCTTATGACAGCTCCAAGTTCAAAACTACAGAGTCACATATGAACTGGGCAGAGGGTAGTTCAGAAGGTGGGAAATGAAGTCTTTGTCTTTCTACCCTGTAAAACAAGGTAGGCAGAGCCTGATTTTGCCCTAAATGCTGTATCGAAGAGCTCTCTGTCATGGACTAGTCAATGGGTCTAGAAGGATTTAACCCAAGGTATGGGGTTAGTAACTAAATTCATTGGGGTAGTGTCTGTCTCATTTCCTCAGTCAGAAAATAACAAAATGCCACACACAAAATAGATAGCCACAAGGGGACATAAAGGCTACTCAGTAGATTGCTCCACTTAGAGGAGAAAATGAAGATAGGAAGGTAGCTGTCAGCCCTGTAGCAGGGTTCTAAGTCTGTTCTAACCTCCCCAGAAATTAAGATAATGGACATACCACCCCCTACACCAGGCTCTGAAACGTTTTCCAAGCCCTTTGTGGCTTCAACTCTCCAAGGCATCCACTATACTTTGCTTCCACAGTTACTTTAGTCATCTCCCTCTGCAAATAATCAACAAAAAATCCAAAAACCAAGGCACACAGACACAAATCTGACAGATAAGACACTGACACAAAGAACAACAATGACACTTCAGCCTTCAGTTAGGATTCCTTAAGGTTTCAGGGTTCCAGTCCATGCACCAAGATGTTGTGCCCAAGTCACTGGGACCCCAGAGACCACCAAGAACCTATTGCAACGCAAATACACAAAGGTCTGTACTTTGAGCTCAGTAACAAGGATTCTCCACAATCAATCTCACATCAGGTCCAAACTGAGAGACCAAGTCTAGGGGTGCTGAGTATTTATTGTAGTTACAGCAAGATTGGGCATTAACATACAGGTCACCAACTTAATTTTTTAGAAATGGCATGTCTGGCATAATTTGCAAGAACCAAACAAGGAGATAAAACCATCTGCCAACTATGATGGGTAGGATAACTTTTTTTCCTCTTTAAGGTTTACTAGTTATCTATATGTAGCTAAACCCTGCTGCTGTACCTTGACTGGCTGTTGATAAGAGGGTTTAGTTATAGGATGTTTGCTCAAGTGGACTTTGTGCACTCTCAAAAACACAGTTGGTTGGACTTCATAAACTCATCTTTTTGACTAAGCCCCTTATTATCAAAACATACTACTGTTTACCTGCAAGCCATGACTGACAGTAGAGCAGGTACTTTACCCAAAGACCTACCTCACTGTCTGTTACTGCAAACCCTAATATCAGTTGCCCTGACAACTGGCACAGAAGACCAGTGGCCTCACCTTTGGAAAAGAATATTAGTGGAAATTACCTCTCCCCTTGTGCATGCCTCCTAAAGATACTGCAGACAATCCCCACTTGCCCTTCCTTTCCTGCCTCATCCCTGTATCATAGCACCCACTTGGGCAGATACTTCCTGTTCACCCAATGCCATGTCTGAAAGGACACAAGGTAAACTTTCTTTAGATCTACCACACTATTTGTTATCTAAAATGCAATTTTCACAATTTTACTGTACTAACCAACAGAAGGAGCTTAACATCGCTAATGACAAAGTCTCCTTGTAGATTACTAAGATCATCTCTTCCTGCTAACCTCTTCTCCCAGCTTTCAACATTAGCAAGCATTCCCTCTTGAACATAACAAACAAACATGTCAATAAAAAAGGCACCACTCAGCCAAAGCTCTTTTCAAATCCATACATAAAACAGTAACCCAGGAACAAAACTCCCACCCAAACAAGACAAATCCAAAATCATTATCCAAATCAATAATCACTTCAAACCCAGAGGACTAGACACCACCATTGGAATATAATAAATAACAACCAGGAAAATATGTCAGCAAGAAATCCAAGCTAACCTATCACAGCAGGGCCTGAGAAATTAAAAAGCAGATATGGTACAAAAGAGGTTGTTTGGGAACAGGAAGATGAGTGAGAACCTGGGGGAGGGATAGCGGCACAGAAGAGGACCTGCAGACAGGCAGACCGACAGGGAGCAGAGAGACCTGAGAGTAGAGAAAGAGAATAGAGAGGGGCATGTGCAGAGAACAGAGACAGGGAACAAACAGAGAGAGTTGTGTAGCTGGTGGTCCCTGTATATAAAGCACACCTGACAACAGCAGCAGGTGATGGAGGCAGGGAAAGACTAAAGCAGTTGCTAAGTCCCTGAGAGCAGAGCATTGAAATTACCTGTGCACTGACAACCACAGAGGTAAGGTTCACAGAGGGAACAGGAAAGGAAGAGAGGGTCTCAGACATTAAAGATGAATAAAACAAAATGGATACATCTGTCAATAATAAAAAAAGGTTGAGTCTAAAAGTTTCCTGGCACTAAACAACTAGGACAACTAGGAATTCCAAATGTTTTGGGCAGATTCAGAATCAGACAAGATAGTGAAGTTACCCAGAGGTCACCTCCTGATCTAACAAGTGAGGAGCATCACCAGGGACCTCACAGGTGGTCACATCTAGCTGATGCTTCCCATGCAGCCCTAGAGAGGATCCAGCACCCCAGCTCCCACTGCTCAGCCGCCTGCCCCTGCCCATTGTGGGCCGTGATCCTGTGCTCACCATGACTCAATTTCAGAGCTTCCCTGAGGTCTCCACACAGCACCCACAGCAGAGCTCAGAGCAGGGCACAGATGACCATTCAAGCCTGCACAGGAACAGGAAACTTGCAGAGTGGCACCCAGAAGAATCGGCCTCCTTTTCTGATTGGCAGGTCTGCCAGGGAGCCTTGATTGGCCAGTGAGTCTTACCGCTCCTCAAGGTTAAAGTGTGCTTCTGGGCCAGGGTCAGATGTTTTCTAGAGCTGAGGAGGGGTTTGCACTCCATTAGCTTTGGTTTCTGTCTTCAAAGAGGAACCTCACCCCACCCAGCCCTGGGAGAGAACCCAGCATTGCAGCTCTGGCTGTTCAGCTGCCTGCACCTCCCCTCTGAGAGCAATGATCCTGCAGTTACCAGGACCTGACTCCATACCTTACCTGAGCTTTCCTCACAGCACTTGCCTTCTTCTTCCTGTCATCAAGGTGAACAGCTTCCATAGCTCAGTACTCAGTGTGCAGTGTAGGTATCAATCTGACCCACAAGTCAATGTATGCACTGGTTATTTCTTTAGAATTCTGTCTAAACTCCACCCCAGTTACCTGGCAACAGCCAGGTATGCTCCTCCTCATGGTTACCTGGCAAAAGCCAGGTAGGACTGACCCCCTGTAAAGGTGGCTGCTTACCCCTTCCTCTCCCTTTTTATCTCTTGCTCTCTCTTTATCTTGCCATCTTAGGTTCATCAATTGCCCACTCTCTTCCATTCCCTTCTCCCCTCTTTCTCCACATGCTCAAGCCAGGCCTCTACTTTTCTACGTTCTGCCTCTCTCTGTCTTTGCTTGCCTCTACTACCCTCTTAACTCCCCTCCCCATGTCCTAAATATACTATATTCTATACTATAATGTCATCTGGCTGGTTCATCAGGGAGAAAAGATATCTCAGCATGTCTGAAGAGACATCTCTTTACCCGACACCTCCCCCACATACATAGAAAACATTCAGTCTCTCTTTAAAGAGGTAACTGTGGGGAGCAGCATACCTGGTTATCACCAGGTAACTGTGAGGTAGAGTTTTAGACAGAATGCTAACACTAAAGAGGGATTTTAGGAATCAAGAATCTAGTTTTGTTTCTTCATGCAGGGCTCAGGGAAACTGCAGCTTCCTTTCACCAGATGACAGGTATCAATCAACCCTGAAGAAAAGCCAGAATCAAAAGGGAAACACAGGTGAGCACTATTGTTAGCCAGTACATCTTCATTAGTGTAATAGTGGAGAAAACAACAGTTGTTTAGTACAGGTTCTGTAGATAAACATAGCTCAAATCATAGAATAAATCTTTGTATACAGAAATGCTATTTAATAGAATGTCCCAATAAATGCTGTTTGACAAGGGAAATTAGATCAAGGAAATCAAGAACTGGTTGATTTCATGCTGCAAGATATTACAGCTGACATTCAGTGTATGCCAGAATTCTGAAGAAATAAGTACTTACTAATACCAGTTTTAAAATGTAAATAAACAAACAAATCATCTTTGTTTTGTACAAAAAAGTAGGGCCAATAAAAAAAAACAAAAACACTGCCCTGTTAAATGTCCTTTATATATGTAGGTTGTCAAAAGAATCTATATTCCAGATTAAAGGTGGATCTGAACATCTCAAAACATCAATATTAATAAAGGGTTTCTCACTTTAAAAATTGTAATAAAAATATGCCCCACAACAAGCAGGATTTGAGTTAGTGTTAGGGGATTAGACAATCATGGGTAGGATTAGCATAAGGTTTGTAGAATTTGATTTAGGGGGTTAGGAAATTAAGAGGTGAGGGTTAGGATAGGGTTGGGTTCAGGGTTAAGGTTAATGTGGTCACCATTATTCTTTATGGTCCCACTGAGTCAATATTATCCCTATTACTCAAAGAAGAAATATTGTTGGGAGCCGACTTTTAGCAGAAAGTGGCTAGATCAACTTTGCAGCCATCTGGAACCATGCACCCTGATGAAAGTCTTGGTTTTCAAAAGCATATAACAGCTGAAGCACACTCTGATAAGAATATTGTTTATCCCACATAGCCTGTTTTGCTGTTTATTGACCTCAGCTGCATGGTGCACATGGTAAAGTGTTTTCACCTGTGTTCTCCTGCTTGTGTTTATAAATACCCCAGATTTCCTTTCAATAAGTGAGACAGGGTGAGAGAGGGGGGGGGGAGGAGACTTAAGACCTGACCACACACCCTGTCTTGTCTCCAGTATTTGTGTCTCCTGCCCCTCCGGCCTCACTCTCTCTCTTGACCAGAGCAGTAAGCCCCCAAAGTGTTGAGGCAGAGTGCAGCCCTCAACAAAATATCAGGCCTAAAATGTATTCATTTTATATCTTAATGGTTTGTTTTATTCTTATTCTAATAGCTTCTCTCTTACTTAGAGAAAAACTTCTCAAAAGAAACTAAAAGTTTTCCCAGCCATTTGCCTCCAAAACTAGCATACTAACAAAGGAAGCAAAGACTTTGATATTCACAGAACCCCACAGATAATCAAAGGATAAGTTGTCAAGAGCCACACAGCCTGCTGCCAGCAAAGAACATTTATGCTACCCTATGCTGGGTCTCACTGTCAGCTATTGCTGCAGTTAATTTTCTTCTGAGATAAAATCCTCTCAGTATTCTTCTGCTCCAGACATGTCTGGTTTAACTTCTTCCCAACCTAAAAATATGATTATTAAAGATTTCTCTGTGAAGTTTTCACTTGACATTGAAAATTCTGAAAGAGAAAACCCACACAAGCAATAGACACAAATTTATGGTTTATAAATTTTGACTTTTTATTAATTACATGTAGAATATATACCTGAGACATGATTTGTTATTCATATGATGTACTTAATAGCAAATGAATTACAAGTAAATTAAATTTGTTAACTTGACCCTAGTTCATTTTGTTCCTGATGAAAATAAAAATTGATATGAAAGGACAAAAATATATTTAATCAATATATCCACACAGGTAGAATAAATATAAAATGATAATATTGGTCTGAAACTTTCCTTGGAATAGGAACAACTGGAAGCAGCAGCCAGGTACATTTTTTGAATTGTGAATTCCCTCCCCATTTCACCATTGTTTTGCAGGGAGGATTCAGTCCTGCATGGTGGAAATCTGCTAGGTAGCCATGTTGGTCACAAGTTAGTCTTTGGGCTTACTCTGTTGCTGACCTCCAATTCCTCTGTCATTTTCATGTGAATTTAGTCAAGGACAACTTTATATGAATAATAGAAACAGCTATGATGTACTGTACTGAATATCTATCTCCTCAGAGCTAAGCTCCATAAAGGTTATCACAGCTGATCTGCACAGTCACCATGTAAGAGAAGTCCTAGTATCCTCCTTTGTGTATAAGGAGACCAAGGCTCAGAATGGTTCCTCTACCCCATCTGAATTCTCACAGGAATTAAGTAGCAAAATGAAAAATCAAAGTCAAACCTGAATGTTAAAAGAATGTTTACCGTAGTACATTTTTCTGTTTGTTCATTGGGCTCTTAGATGGCATTTCTGAAAGCAAATCCCAACTGCAATTCATGATCCCCATACACCTGAGGCTTTTCAATAAATCATAAACACTGCAGACTGCTGCAGAGGCAAGAAGAGGTTCAGACTGCTGCAGAGGCAAGAAGAGGTTCAGGCTACTTTTCTCAGCTTCCTATCCTGATGTCAAAGGTGCCCAAGGTCTGGACCCTATTCTAGTTTATAAAGCAAGATGGATGATTCATTTTGACAAAATAGTGTGAGGTGACAATGTACAGCTAAGAACAGTATTGATTTAAACTTATGGAGTGTTTTCTGGAAGTTTCCATGTAGCATTGTTGGATTAGTGCTGATACACACACACACACACACACACACACACACAGACACACATACACACAAATACACACACACACAATTTTCTGAAGTGGACTATAGTTGCAAGTAACTGAAACCATGGCTAAGTGTACTAAATATTACTCCAAATATGCCTTAAAATGTCTGATTCTGGTTCAATTGGTAACCAAACTAAACTCTGCTCCTCTGCAAGAGCAGCAAGCACTCTTAACAATTGTGCCATCTCTTTAGCCCCAGCTTATTCTGAAAGTAGAACTTAATAGATCCCTTGCCCTTTTCCCCTAAATAACAAATAAAACAACTCAAGTGTTAGACACTCCACAGGTTACCTCACCAAGTAATACTAAGATTGTCTAAGTGAAATTGCCCTTTACTGGTTAACTGATTGCTAATACTAATGGCTAATTTAGATGGCTTTTTTCTGCAGGTACCCTTGCATGCCAGCAGAGGGCATCAGATCCATTTGTCATGAGCCACCATGTCTTTTCTGGAACTTGAACACTGGTTTTCTGAGCCATCTCACCACTATCTGTTTACTGGTTAACTGCCCAAAAAGCAAGGACTTAAAAATTGGATCAACTAGTTAATCAAAAAATAGTTGAACAAGTGACATGGCAAGACCACATTTTTGTGAGGAAAGAATGGGTTGCAGAGTGCTCTTTCTACATGATCCTGAATCATTTAGGTTTGGGCTCCTCTGCAATGTTCCACTATTTTTTATGTTATGTATCCTTGACAACCCCTCACCCCCCTTCTCACTCCTCTGATATATGGTTTTTGCTTTTTAAAAAGCCCCTCAGCTTGCTGGTCTTTTGTCAAACTCTACTCCTGTGAGAGTGAGCTGTTTGACTGTTGGTTGCCAACTCTTCTCCCTAATAAACCTCTGCTGATTGCATCCAGGTATGGTATCATGTGAGTTTGTGGGTGGCCGTTACTTCTCAAGACTGTATTTAGGGTCTCCCAAGTTTGGGGGTCTTCATTCCTAACAATAATCTCTGTTATTCATGTTTTATTTCTCAAAATATAATCCAAGTTACTAACCACAAAAGAACAAATGGCTGTGATAATGTTGACCATACAACCTACATTCTGTATCAGTTGACATAAAGTAAAAACAAACAAACAAAAAAAAAAAAACAAACGTGATTGGGAGAAAAATGTAGCTGTAACTTGGCACAGGACTTTGTGGTTTTGACTTTTGGAAGCTATATAACTTTCTGGTTCACGGTGGGGCTGAGGCTGGGGTATTGCAGCTGAGCTTCTGAGTGTAATTTTGTGGCCCTTATTTATCAGCAGTGACTTGATTACAATAAATTCTTATCATGTGCCTTGTCCTGCGGTTGAGTTGTGTTGGATCTCAGTGGACCTCATGACGTAAAGGCTTTAGCACAGTATGTAACCACTGTCCAGTATGAATAGTTTCATAATGATGAAGACAAAGAGGTCGGCAAATGCTTCATTATACTAAACATGTCCATTAGGACTCTGTGGGTGTGTCCTGAGTCACAGAATGTATGTTTAATACTCAAGGGTGTGTCCTGAGACACAGGGGGATGTGTGTAAAACTCAGTGGGCATGTCCTGAGTCACAGGGTGCATGTTTTGCACTCAGGAGTTAAGTCCAGTGTCACAGGGGGCAAGCTTAAGACTCAGGGACATGTCCTGAGTCACAGAGGCCATGTTTAAGATTGAGGGGGCATGTCCTGAATCACAGTGGGTATGCGTAAAACTCAGGGGGTGTGTCCTGAGACACAGGGGGTGTGATTAAAATTCACGGGGCATGGCCTGAATCACAGGATATACTTCACAGGATATATTTCACCATTGTGAGGAAATACTGGGACAAAAGAAGACCAAAAGCCAGCAAGGCAATCTCCAAATTCTGCATCTCCATGTCTGATGTCAAAGTGTTCTTCAGATCTCCTACTCCTTCCTGCTTTGTTCACTGCAGCAAGTTCTTTCTCTTTGGCTGGTTTTATTCCCTAAAACAGTTTTCTGGAGCAGGTACCCCACAGCTCTGGAATCTCAAAGTATTAGGGTTTCAAAGGTAACTTCAATACTACAGCTTCTTGTTCCAGTATCTGGGATCTACACATGATCTGAGTCACAGGAGGGCAAGCTTAAGAATCAGGGGGCATGTCCAGAGTCACAGAGGGTTTGCTTAAGACTCAGGGGGTCGTTCCTGTGACACAGGGAGCCTGTTTAAAACTGTTTCCAGAGTAACAGGGGGGTGTTTTTATGACTCAGGGGATGAGTCTTGAGTCACTGGAGGCATGTCCTGAGTCACAGGGGGCATGTCCTGAGTCACAGGGAACATGTTTAAGACTCTTGGGGCATGTTTAAGACTCAGGAGGTATGTCCTGTGTCACAGGGGGCGTGCTTAGACTCTACCATGTATTCTTTCATGACAATGAAGACTCTAGAATTGTGCAAAGGCTTGACCATATTAAATACACTCACAGGGTTTCTGTCTTAGTGTTTCCATTACTATAAAGAGAAATCATGAACAAGGCAACTCCTATGAAAGCAACAGTTTTATTGGGACTGGCTTATGGTTTCAGAGATTTAGTCCTTTTTCATCACAGCAGGAAGCAAGGCAGGCATGAAAGAAAACATGATGCTGGCGAAGAAGCTTAGAGTTCTGCATCTTGATCCAAAGACAGCCAGGAAGAGATTGTCTGCCGGGGAGCTAATAGGAGGGCCCATTCTACACTGGGTAGAACTTCAAAGACCACACCCATAGTGATGCACTTCCTCCAACAAGGCCACATCTCATAATAACTTCCTCACATGAGCCAAGCATATTTATACTACCACATTCCATTGCCTGGCCCCCATATAATTGTGTCAACACATGAGTGTATGGGGACCATATTTAAAAGTAGCATAATACAAAATATGTGAGGTTCAAATTAAAAAGTCCTCATCATCTATTGAAGTCTCATAAATGTTTAAAGTCCAAAGTTCAAAGTCTCTTCTGAGATTCATCCAATCATTCAACTGTAATCCCCTATACTTTCCAAAACAAATAGCACATCTTATCCATCCAAATTAACAGGATATAGGTCACCATTATGAGGAAATACTGGGCCAAAAGAAGACCAAAAACCAGCAAGGCAATCTCCAAACTCTGCATCTCCATATCTGATGTCAAAGCGTTCTTCAGATCTCCAACTCCTTCCTGCTTTGCTCACTGCAGCAAAATTCTTTCTCTTTGGCTGATTTTCTTTCCTGAAAGGAGTTTGCCTGAGAAGGTATCCCACTGCTCGGGAATCTGAGCCTCTTGGGGTCTCCAAAGAAACTTCAAAATTACAGCTTCTTGTTCCAGTATCTGGGATCCACAGATGATCTTCTGCGCTCCATTAAAGAAGCTGGGTCTCTCTCCAGCTCTTCCCTCTATAGGACACTAGTTTCTGCTTGACACCACTCAACTGCTGCTGCTGTTATTTCTGCTCATCCCAAGGGACTGACATCTTCAATATGCTGGGTTCTTCTCTGACAAACAGTCTTCACAGCATTCCTCTCATGCTCCCTTCATGGTGCCAAGCCTTAGCTGCACTGCATGACACATTGATGCCTTAAAACCAGTGCCACCTGGGTGAGTCTTACCCAGGACTGAGTCAAGCTGCACCACAAGGGACAACCTTGGCTACCTCTGGAATACAGCTTCTTTCTCCTCTCAGAAAACACTTACCATAAGATTTCACCTCAGTGATGCTGGTTTGTTCTTTGTCACCACTAATTTTTTAACTATAGCCAACCAGCATGAATTGTCTCAGTCGTCCCTTCTCTTCTTGCCTCTAAAGTCAGAGCCACAAAAACAAAGCTGCTGAGTTCCTCTGCTTGTTTTTGCCAGAACATGGCCTCTTCTAGTACATCATCACCACCTTTCTATTTTTCAACAACATTACTGCCTAAGCTTGGCTGTCCTTGAACTTGCTCTGTAGATGAAACTTGAACTCAGATCTGCATGGCTTTGTCTCCTGAATGTTGGGCAATACATGTGTAACACTTTCCCTGTACCTAAGCTTTTCATCACCTAAAGCTTGTTCTTTACCAGGATGACTTGAATCAGAGATCTGCTTGACTCTGATCTCCTGGGATTTAAGGCATGTACCATTATGCCTGGACCTAAGTATTTCCTTTTAGATTTTAAATTGAAAACCCAGTATAGTAATCACAATCTGTCCATTGTCAATTTGACACATAATTGTATCTTCTTATGTCCACATAAAAACTATAACCAGTTAATAATAATGCCTAACATTATACAGTTCTCATCCATACAACCTCACATCCATATGTTTAGGTGGATGGAATCTTGCTATAATATCACCATTTCTTTAATAGCATTGTGTATCTTTGATCATAGGATTTAGCTTCATTCAATTTCCTAGTGAGATTTTCTCTTTGAAGCTAACATTTCATATTTTTCCTTTCTAAGATTACTAAGCATGACCAAAACAATCACCATGAGAATAAACACAGGCCAAAGGCTATGCTTGGCTTTCCTGAGACTTCATCAGTAGAATTAACAAAATAAATCTCTTTACCTTCAGATGAGAGCAAAAGACAGCAACATTCTTCAGCAAAGCATTATAAAAACTATATACAAAATTAAAATCACCCTTAGTACATATGTGTTCTACTAGCATGGCCCATGAAGTTCCACTTAATGCATGTACAAATCCAAAGTCTAAAAATCCACATTGCTTCCAACAAAAGCATGGTCAGGTGTACCAATAAAAATACTTAAGTCTGGGGCAAAAGCATGGTCAGGCCTACCAATAAGAATCCTTAAGTCTGGGGTACCAACTTCTGACTTAGATAGAATTTTCATTGCTAAGAAGAGACACTGTGACCAAGGCAACTGTTTTAAAGGCATATAGTTAATTCCATCTGTCCTACACCTTCAAGTGTTTAGTTCATGTCCAACATAGCAGGAAGAATGGCAGCATGCAGGCAGCCATGATGCTGGAGAGGGAGCTGAGAGTTCTGCATCTTCATGAGAAGGCATCCAGGAAGAGACTGTCATCCAGCAAAATAGTAGGAGGGTCTGTTTTGTACTGGCCGGAGCTCCAAAGATTACCACCCTAAAAATTTACTTCTTTCAAAACAGTAAATTCTACTGCCAGAAGGCCAAACATACTAACATCGTCACTTCTTATGGACAAGCATATTCAAATCACCACAGCTTATTCCTACTATAAATTCTTTCATGCATTTAAATACGATTAGGACATGCAGATGCTTTACCACACTGATTACATTCAGAAGGTTTCTCTCTAGTATGTGTGGATGTTTGTATTCAGAGAATACTGTGGCATTTAAAGGATTTTGCAACTTGAGGAAATTCCCAAGATCTCTGTCCAATTTGTGGTCTTTTATGTCTATGGAGACTATAGTGATAGGCACGGGCTTCTCCACGTTTGTTACATTCATAAGGTTTCTCTAAAAAGTGTGTTACTTGAAGTATTTGGAGAGTATATTGTAATGCAAAGACTGTACCTCATTCATGGCATTCATGCAGTTTCTCTACACTATGTATTCTTTTATGTATCAGACAATGCATATGTCAGCACCTTGAGGACACTGAGTAACTCTCTTGAATGTGTTCTATTATGTAGTCGTAGATAAAAGTGAATTGTCAGTTTTTCCACAGTGATTACATTAATGAGGCTTCTCTCCAGTGTGATTTCTTTGTGTGTGGGTAAAGAACTCTGACATGCAAAGGCTTTACCACACTGTCAATACTCAAGCAGGCTTCTCTCTGGTACGTGATCTCTCCTGTCACTGCAGATGACTGTGACCTGCAAATGCTTTACAACACTGATTACATTCATGAGGTTTCTCTCCTGTACCTGTTCTTTTATAATAATGGAGATGCTAAAATTGTGAAAAGTCTTTACCGAGTTGATTATATTCATGAGGTTTCTTCCAATATTGGATCTTTTATGTTTTCGAGATTAGTGGGACATGCAAAGGCTTTAGCACATTGGTTGCATTCATAGTTCAGTCCAATAAGGGTTCTTTTATGTTTTTGGAAAAAAAAATTATGGAAAGACTTTTACCACTATAAAGTCCTCACCAAAGGGAGGAACTGTAAATTATCCGTGGAAAGTCCCAGCCCATTATTCAGTTTGTGACAGGGTCTAAGTAGTAGTCAGGGAGAACATTCTGTATAGGATATTCTCAAGAGCCTATTCATGCTCAACCATCTATCTTGTGGTCAGCCAGGTTTCTTCAACAGGGAGTTCATGAACGAGCTGAACTGTATTCCTGGTTCCTCTCAGCATGCTAGAAGTTTTTGAACATTCATAACCCTTTCACCACAATGATCACATTCATAGGTTTCTTTCCAATATGGGTTGTTTTATGGTTTTGGAGACAAAAATTTTCTGAAAAGGCATTTACCATATTAATTACATTCACACAGTTTCCCTCCAGTATATGATCATTTATGTCTTTGGAGAATTTTCAATTATAAATGATTTATTCCAGATTGATTATATATCTAATGTTTCTCTCTGTTATGGGATTTTTATGATATTGGAGATGACACAGTTCTGTAAAGCCTTTGCCACACTGATTACATTTATACCGTTTCTATCTAGTATGGGTTTTTTATGATATGGGAGATAACTGGAACTTGTAAAGGCTTCGTCACATTGATTACATAAGGTTTCTATCCAGTATGTGTTCTTTTATGTCTTTGGAAATCACTGTGTTGTGAAAAGACTTTACCACATTGATTACATTCATAAGGTTTCTCTCCAGTATGTGTTCTTTTATCTCTTTGGAGATTTCTGTGAAATGAAAAGGCTTTACCACATTGATTACAATCATAAGGTTTCTCTCCTGTATGTGTTCTTTTATGGTATTGGAGACTATGGTGACGTGAAAAGGCTTTACCACATTGACTACATTCATGAGGCTTCTCTCCAGGATGTGTATTTTTATGATATCGGAGACCACTGTGACATGAAAAGGCTTTACCACATTGATTACATTCATAAGGTTTTTCTCCAGTATGTGTTCTTTTATGATATTGGAGACTACTTTGATATAAAAAGGCTTTACCACATTGATTACATTCATAAGGTTTCTCTCCAGTATGTGTCCTTTTATGATATTGGAGACTACTGTTACATGAAAAGGCTTTACCACAATGATTACATTCATAAGGTTTTGCTCCAGTATGTGTTCTTTTATGATATTGGAGACTACTGTGATATGAAAAGGCTTTACCACATTGATTACATTCATAAGGTTTCTCTCCAGAATGTGTCCTTTTATGATATTGGAGACTACTATGACACGAAAAGGCTTTACCACATTGATTACATTCATAAGGTTTCTCTCCAGTATGTATTCTTTTATGTCTTTGGAGATGACTGTGCCTTGCAAAGGCTTTACGACATTGATTACATTCATAAGGTTTCTCTCCAGTATGTGTTCTTTTATGATATTGGAGACTATTGTGATATGAAAAGGCTTTACCACATTGATTACATTCATAAGGTTTCTCTCCAGAATGTGTCCTTTTATGATATTGGAGACTACTATGAAACAAAAAGGCTTTACCACATTGATTACATTCATAAGGTTTCTCTCCAGTATGTGTTCTCTTATGTCTTTGGAGATTACTGTGATATGAAAACACTTTAACACATTGATTACATTCATATGGTTTCTCTCCAATATGACTTCTTTCATGCCTGCAACAATAATGGGCACATGTGAAAGCTTTACCACATTCATTAGCCTGATCAATCATTTTATCAATATGAATAAATTTTACAGTTGGTCTCATAATAAAGAACACTCAGGTCTTATGGTTTTATCACTTTGATGTTCACAGTTGTACTTGCTCACTGTGGGTTGCTTTACCTCTTTGAAAATACCAGTGATGGTAAGAGCATTTACTACATGACTCACATTTATAACATCTTTTTCTATATGAGATTTCTACATGATGCATTCACAGGTCAGAATAAAATGGAACAACTAAGAGCTTTAAAACTCTTATTGCATTCTTAACTTTTCCTGTAGTGTGCATCACACCACAACAGCACTGGAAAACAGGATGAACAGAAGAATTGCCAAAATTCTAGTACACATAAAGATTTTTTGCAGTATGAATTTAGAAATGTTCCCAGTAAAGTCAGAAAACCAAATAATTGCAAACACCTATCATATTCAGAAAGTGTAACAAAGGCAGAATACTACATATCTTTTCATTGTTCTGAAACAGACAGAGGTTGTTTCTTTTTAGTATCCCTATGCTCACATTGTTTCTTCCATTCTGACAATTAATACACCCATTAAAAAAGAAGAACAAATGAAAGGTTTCCACATGGAATTCACATACATTGACTTTTTGTTCATTGTAGACATGATTAATGTTTCTCCACAACAACATTCTTGACTCTCATAAACTGACAAAACAAGAAACTTAAAAATTTCACTATAAGAATATGAGGGTCACCAACTTTATCATGGAGTATGTGCTTATTATAAGGTTATGGATACATGTTTATCACTATTCCATGTGCAACATCTAAGTATTATGAGACTATTCCGATTGGTTGTTCTACAACATAACTCTAATGGAGACACAAATCAACTAAAGGAATCACTTAAGGCATTGTTTCCTTCTCTACTTTCTTACAGAAATGCCTTGCAAACACAAATCACATAACTGACCTTGGGGTACATAGTTTTGGGGGAATATTATAATCATAGCTACAATAAAAAGACTGATATTTTACACACTTCCTTTCCTTTAAAGCTTCCAGATCATATTAAAATTTCCTCACAGGCATATTTGAATCAGCTTAGACATTAAAATTACCTTTCATGACTTCTAGAAGTTTGTTGTTCTTCTTCATTATGATGGACTTCCAAATTATAGCCTGAAACCAAGGTACCAGAAAATTAAAGATATGGTATTGGAATTAGGCAAAATTCAAGTTACTCTGAACTTTCACAGCAATGAACCTGCTTTATTCAACTCAATATTACTTGTTCTCTGTGGAAATAAGAGATGATCATCAGTAACCCAGAAACAGTTTTCCCTTATATTGAGAAGCAAAAATAAATTCACACTCTTACCTATAGCAGTGAGGTTCCAGTAGGTCTCAAGCATCACATCTTTGTAGAGATTCTTCTGGGAAGGATCCAGCAAATTCCACTCTTCTGCAGTGAAGTTCACATGCACATCATCATAAGTCACTGCATCCTAAAATATCACATATATGTGTCCAACACAAAGCCTGATACTGACATCACTACAAAGTAAATGTATGCTTCCTAGACAATATAATCGTATAATTCTCGTAATTTATTTGCTTATTTGCTGAAACACGAATTATTATATAATCACCATGTCAGTTTAGAAGAAACTTGAAATATTGACACTTGAACCCTTGACACAGGGTTCACCTGTGTCACTCCTGAACCCTTAGAATAGGATATAGCCTTGGAACACAAATGGCAATTGAGAGGGATATGCAGGGGAAACAGATCAACTGGACTGAACACAAATCTGAAAAGCTGTATGAACAATTACTAACTACAAAAGTGATGGGCAAGCTGCATGTATTTGCTCATGTCTTGAATCACAGAGGTAGAGGCAGGTGTATGTCATTGAGCTGGATGCCAGCACGGTCTATCCATTGAGTTACAGGACAGCAAATCTTACATGTTAAGAACCTCACTCTTCTACAAAAATAAAGCAGGAAAGAAAAATGATAGAATGAACTCACAGTTCTTTACTGAAGTTCCTGAAAAGAATTATACATTCACTGCAGTTCTGTATTCATCTTGCATAAACATGAAGTGAACCAGTTTAAACAGCAACATTAATTAAATTTTACTAGAAGGGAATTCATGTTTAAACAGTTAAAAATAGACAAATGAAAATATTAGTAATGCATATGTTGATCAGAAATAAAGAATGTAGCACAGAAGATATAGGTCAGGAGTTGAAACCTCTTGCTGGTCTTCCACATAATAATGGTCAATTTCTAGCATACACATGTGGACCAACACCTATCCTTTTCTTCAAGATTAGTAGTTCTGAGGCCATCTTCTGACAACAGTAAAGATGAGGCCCACATGATATTCATATTCATGCACCGAGCCATAATACACTTATTTATTCAAAAATTCCATGACACACACAACAGTTAGTCAGAACATCATACACATGCAATTCAATGAATCTGAAACATCAGAAAATATTGATGACAGGACCAGAAGCCATCCAGAGAAATATAATATAATTGACATATTAGTCTGAATTTCAAAATGAAAGATGTGGATGAAGAGCAGCACAAAAGCATGGGCTTATTGAACAAAAGCATGTCAGGGGCTTATGTGGTTTCTATATCTACAATCAGGACAGAAAGGGCTTCACAGAAAAGTTTGGTCTAGAAAAACAAAAACTGAATGAATAAAGTTAAAAATATAAAACCACCGGGTTTTGCAAAATAGCATAGCATTGAACAGCAAATGTGTGCACAGTATCTTATGTGATTGAGGGACAGAGTCCAAATGGGGAATGTATGGGAGCATGAGAAGAAAGCTGAAGGATCAGATTCAACCACAACACTGGAGATACCCAGAACAAAATTTATCCTGTCTAAGAGAAATGCAGAGGTAAATGTGGAGCAGAGACTGAAGGAATAGACAATGAAAGCTCATTCAATTGGAGACCAACATGGACAAGCTTGAATCCAGGACATTATTAAGGATACTCTGTTATGCTCCCACACAGGAGCTTTGCATAATTATCCATTGAGAGGCTCCACCCAGCAGCTGACTGAAGCAGAAGAGGAGATCCACAGTCAAAAATTATATAGAACTTGGTAACTCTGATGGAAGAGTTGGGGAAAGGATTTAAGGTTCTGAAGAGGATAGAAACTCCACAGGAAGACCAACAGGCTCAACTAACCTTGATCCTTGGGGACATTCAGAGACTAAGCCACAAACAATAACATACAGAGACTGGAAAAAAGACCATGGTCCATAAGTAGCAGATGTTCAGCTCAGTCTTCATGATGGTCCTCCAACTAATGTAGCAGGAGCTGTTCCTAAAGCTGCTGTCTGTCATTGGAATCTTTTCCTCTAACTGGGCTGCCACATCTGGCCTCAGTGGAGACGATGCACCTAACCCAATAGAGACTTGATACACCATCATGGGTAGCCAGGTGCCCACACCCTCTGAAGGGACAAATAGGTGATATTGGAGGGACTCTTTGAAGGCAGGTGACCTAGAGTAGGGACTCTACTAAGTTCATAGCCATTTTATTTATAACAACTTGAAACTGGAAAGAATCTAGATGCCCCTCAACCAAAATATGAATATAGAAAATGTGGTTAATTTACAAAAGGAAAAACTATTTAGCCGTTAAATACAAGGACATCTTGAATTTTGCAGGTGTATGGATACAGCTAGAAACTATCATTCGTAGTTAGGTAACCCAGAACTAATAGCACATGCATGTATGTACTCACCTACAAATGTATAATAACCACTAAGTAGAGGAAACCCACACTACACTTCATAGACCCAAAGAAGCTATACAAGGAAAAAGGCCCAAATGAACATGGTTGAATCTCACTCAAAAGGGGGAATAAAGCAATAAAAGAAAACAGATGAAAGAGAGAAAACTGGATGTTCGAGCAGATAAGAAAAAGGAATGGGGGAGAACCAGGAACAAGTGTGGTGAGAGACAACAGAGGGCCAGAGGGGGAAAATGAATCAAAATCTGCAGCTGGCTGGGGGGAGGGGGTACATTTAGGATGTGTCAGAGACCACAAATTGGAGGACGACAAGGAGTCTAAGGTTGATCTTAGCTGACATGCATAGCAGTTAGATATGGATGCAGAAGAGACCACATAAGCAGTGAGGCAGGACCCCCAGTGGGAGTTAGAGACACCAACAAATCCAAATACCTTTCTACCCAAAATTTGACCTGTCCACAAGAATATAATCTACAACATCGATTCCGTACAACAGCAAAATAACCCTTTGATTCCATTTTGTTGTTGTTGCTGTTCTAACTTGCTACTCTGCTGCTGTGATTGAATCATCTAAGCAAAAGCATCTCAGGTAATAAGTGGTTGTTGTATATGGTTCTGTCAGACCACAGTCCATCATTTGGGAGCTTAGATTAGAAACTGAAGGCAAAAGGCATGGACAAACGCTGTCTCCTGGCTTGTTCTCTTGCTTGGTCACTGTCTCATGCTCAGCCTGCTCTCTCATCTAGCCCAGGACCACTTGCTTAGGGATATTGTCAGCCTCAGTGGAAGAGCCTTCCTAATCAATCATCAACACTGTCTCTCACAGACATAGAAACCAGCCATTCAGATGAGAGCACACCCTCGACTGAGGCTCCTTCAGATGACTGTAGCTATGAAATGTTGAAAATTTATGACAACTATGACACAGACACAATAATAAATGAGGAAGTTATAACAACTGAAAATGAATGAGCTAACCATATCAATCACAAGGGCTCTGCCACCACAAGAGGGAGTTGGAGTTGTGGCTGAGTAAGGACACAATAGGAAGGGCACCTGGCTCAGAGCACTGGAATGGGGGGCTCAGAGGATGTGCTGACCTGGGGTGAGTTTCTTTAACCCTGGTTTCCCAGGCCAGTGCTACCCAAGAGGAGGCTAAAACAGCTGGAAGGTAGACAGAAAGGCAGATTGTCTCACACAACAGAAATGACCACCAACAAGACAAGACCTCTTGTCCAAGGAAGATATGCAAATTTTGTGAGACTTGATGAAGAATGACCTTCCATCTTATGACAGCTCCAAGTTCAAAACTATAGTCACATATGAACTGGGCAGAGGGTAGTTCAGGAGGTGAAAAATGAGGTCTTTGTCTTTCTACCCTTTAAAATAAGGTAGGCAGAGCCTGATTTTGCCCTAGATGCTGTCTTGAAGAGCTCTCTGTCATGGACTAGTCAATGGATCTAGGTCCTGTTGTTAAGGATTTAACCCAAGGTGTGTGGCTAGAAACTGAATTGACTAGGGTGGAGTCTGTCTAATTTCCTCAGTCAGAGAATAACAAATTGCAACACACATAACAGACAGCCACAAGGGGGGCGGTAGAGGCTACCCAGCACATTCCTCCACTTGGAAAGAGGAGAAAATGAAGACAGGATGGCAGCTGTGAGCCCTGTAGCAGGGCTCCAAGTCTGCTCTAACCTTCCCAGAAATTAAGACCAGAGAAACACCATCCACTATACCAGGCTCTGGAACATCTTTGAAGCACTTTGGGGCTGCGACTCTCCAGCGTATCCACTGCAGCAGGGTTCCAGGTTCAATTTAGTCATCTCCCTCCACATATACTCAAGAAAAACCTGAAAACCAAGGCACACAGACTCATATCTGGCAGACAAGCCACTGACACAGAAACAATGGTGGATATTAAAAACCGTCCTTTCATTCCTTAAGTTGGGAGTCCTGGGTGTCTTGGGGTTCTAGTCAATGCACTAAGATGTTATGTCTAAGTCACAGAGACCCAACAACCAACAAGAAGCCTACTGCAATGCAAACACATTGAGGTCTTTATTATGAGGTCTGTAATAAGGATGCTTGCAAGTCAGCCTCACATGAGATCAAAACTGACCGACCAGGTCTAGGGGTGCTGGGTATTTATTGCAGTTACAGTAAAATTGGGACATTAACATAAAGGTCAGCAGCTTAATATTTTAAAAATTACATGACTGGCATAATCTTCAGGAACCAATCAAAGGGGCAAAATCATCTGACAACCATGATGGGGAGGCTAACTTTTTCATTGTAAGGTGTGTTAGTTATCTATACCCTTCAGTTGTACCTTGACTGGCTGTTGACAAGGGAGGTTTGTCATAGGATGTTTGTTCAAATGGACTTTGTGCACTCTCTAAAAAAAAAAAAACTGATTGGGCTTTATAAACTCATCTTTGTGCCTGAGGTCCTAATTATTGAAAGATGCTCCTGTTCAAGCACAAGCCATGCATGGCAGTCAAAAAGGTGGTTTGTCCAAAGACCTGCCTCACTATCTGTTACTGCACTCTCTGGAACTGTTTTCCTGAGCAGGTACCCCACAGCTCTGGAATTTCAAAATATTAGGGTTTCAAAGGTAACTTCAATATTACAGCTTCTTGTTCCAGTATCTGGGATCCACACATGATCAACTGCACTCCTCAAAAGAGATTGGGTCTCTCTCCATCTCTTCCATCTCTTCCATCTCTTCCACTCTAGGTTCTGCTTGACTCCACTTTACTGCTTCTGCTATTCTCTCTGCTCATCCCATGGGACTGACATCTTCAATATGCTGGGTTCTTCCCCTGCAACTAGGATTCACTGCATTCCTGTCATACACTCCCTTCATGGTGCCAAGCCCTTAGCTGCTCTGCATGAGATTCATTTATGCTTAAAAACCAATACCACCTGGGTGATTCTCACACATGATCGACTGCGGGTGTACACCAAAGGAACAACCTTGGCTATCTCTGGAACACAGCTTCTTTGTCCTCTCAGAAAACACTTACCAGAAGATTTCACCTCAGTGGTGCTGGTTTCTTCTTCATCACCACTAATTTTCTAACTACAGCCAACCAGCATCAATTGTCGTCCCTTCTATTCTTTCCTCTAAATCAGAGCCACATGAACAAAGCTGCTGAGTTCCTCTGCCTGCTGAGGCTGGAACATGGCCCCTTCTATTACATCATCACCAGCTTTCTATTTTTCAACAACTTCACTGCCTAAGCTCGGCTGTCCTTGAACTTGCTCTGTAGATGAAGCTTGAACTCAGATCTGCATGGCTCTGTCTCCTGAATGCTGGGTAATACCCGTGTAACACTTTGCCTGTACCTAAGCTTTTCATTACCTAAAACTTGTTCTGTACCAGGAAAACCTGAATCAGAGATCTGCTTGATGCTCATCTTTTGGGATTTAAGGTGTGTACCACCGCACCTATACTTAAGTATTTTATTTTAGGTTTTAAAATGAAAGCCCAGAATAGTAATCACAGTCCATCAATGGTCAGTTTCACACATACTGGTGACCCTTATGTCCACATGAAAATAATAACCAGGTGATAATTTAAAGATATAAAAATGTATAAAGGGTATGAAAAGTTGTTATGACCCCCTAGAGCTGAGCCAAGAATGTAGGCCAACTGGTTCACTAGCTCCAGGTTCCAGGAACTGGCTGACCACAAGAATGTAGAACTAAAAATCCAGGTCAGCTGGGTTGTTCTGGGAACTGGCTGACCACAAAGTAGATGGTTGAGCAAGATTCAATTCCTGAGAAAAACATATACACGATGTTTCCCACATGACCAACTGAATGATGAGCTGGAACTTTCCACTATTTTTATGATACCCTTCCTTGGTTTCCCCCTCACCCCTCTGGTTTGTGTTTTTTTCCTTTAAATACCCTTCTCCCCCTGGCCTCGGAGTTGACACTCCTCATGAGTCTCGACCTCAGCCTGGCTGATTCCTGAAATAAAGCCTCTTGTGTCTTGTGAGTTATTAATTGGTTGTGATATCCCGATACTAGAGTGAGGGTCTCCCCTCCTGGGGGTCTTTCAATAATAACACCCAACAGGATACAGTTCTCCTTTATACAAGTCTGGGGGTGTGTCCATAGGTCCGCCAGCCAGTAATTGTAGGCAGCTCCAGTCATGCCCCTGCCTCAGATTCATGGGCAACCCGGGGCCTCCACTTCCACCCGCCTGCTACCACCAGCCAGCCAGGGTACCTGCAGGCTCCAGTCATCTCCCCGGTCTGCAGCGGCCCGGTGGGCGATCTGATTGCGTCGCGTGGTCTGTGATGTCAGAAGGAGCCCTCCGATGCCACCAGGACAGCGGTGTGCCTCCCAATTGTAGCGGTGGTGGTGGCGGCAGCGGCAGCAGAGGTCTCCAGGCACAGTTTCTTGGCTCTCCAGTCAAGTCAATCAGCACCTGTGGGGATCTCCAAACACCACGCGAATGTGCCAGGCCCAAGCCTTCATGGGAAATGTAGTCTCTGGCCGGCCGCCATCTTACTTTTCATCCCGGCATCATGGGATATGTAGTTTGAAGGCCAGTCGCCATCTTGGCATGAGTCCTTATGGGAAACGTAGTCTCCAGCCGTCCGCCATATCTGCATAGCCCAGGCTGTCCTCACTCTGTACACCAAGCTGGCCTCGAACTCAGAAATTTGCCTGCCTCTGCCTCCCAAGTGCTGGGATTAAAGGCATGTGCCATCAATTATTGATCATTATGGCTATTGATTAGTATTGCTTATTGATTATTGATCAGCGTTGACTGCTGGTTATTGATTATTAATTATCATGTTTATTGATCACTTTTGGTTATTGACTAGTATTGATTGTTGGTACTTGATTAGTATTGATTATTGATTAGCATGATTTTTGATCATTATTCCATCACTGTCATCCCACTGCCTCTCCCTTCTAAGTGCCAGGTTTAAAGGCGTGTACTACCACTGCCGGATAGGCCTGTCTTCTTAATGTATACTATAAAAGACAAAAGGATTTGGACACATGTGCTGCAGAGTCAGAAAAACCACCTGTGTTTCTACAAGAAAGCAACTGGTCCAAATGTTTTGGGCAGATTCAGAATCAGCCATGACAATGATGTTACTCAGAGATCACCTCCGGATCTAACACGTGAGGAGCATCACCAGGGACCTCACAGGTGGTCACATCTGGCTGATGCTTCCCATGAGCCCCAGAGAGGACCCAGCACCCCAGCTCACTCTGCTTAGCCACCTGCCCCTACCCATTGTTGGCAGTGATCCTGTGCTCACTATGACTCGATTTCAGACCTTCCCTGAGGTCTCCACACAGCACCCGACAGCAGAGCTCAGAGCAGGGCACAGATGACCACTCAAGCCTGCACAACCAACTCCTCGAACTTGCAGAATGATACCGGGAAGTACTTGCCTCCTTGTCTGATTGGCAGGTCTGCTTGGAAGCATTGATTGCCAGTGAGTCAAGTTTAAAGTTTAAAGTGAGCTTCCAGACCAGGGTCAGATATTTTCCACTGCTCAGGAGGGGTTTACACCCAATTAGCATTTGATTCTGTCTTCAAAGAGGAATTTCACACCAACCAGCCCTGGGAGAGAACCCACTATTCCAGCTCTGGCTGTTCTGCTGCCAGCTGTTCTGTCTCAAGAACAATGATCCTGCAGTTACCAGGACCTGACTCCAGACCTTACCTGAGCTTTTCTCACAGCACTTGCCTTCTTCTTCCTGTAATCAAGGTGAACAGCTTCCATAGCCCAGTACTCAGTGTGCAGTGGAGGTATTAATGTGCCCACAAGTGGAAGGATTTCCCGGCTATTTCTTAGCATTCTGTCCAAACTCCACACCAGTTACCTGGCAAGAGCCAGGTGTGCTCCTCCCCACAGTTACCTGGCAACAGCCTGATCCCCTGTAAAGGTGGATGCTTACCCCTTCCTTTCTTTTGATCTCTTGACCTTTTGTTCTCTCTTTCTCTTGCCCTCTTGAGCCCTTCCCTTCCCCCCTCTCTCTGCACATGCTCATGCCTAGCCTGTACTTCTCTATTCTCTGCCTCTCTCTGCATTTCTCTTCCTCTACTACCTTTTTAACTCCCTTCCCCATATCCTGAATAAACTATATTCTATACTATACACTCTTGTGGCAGGTTCCTCAGGGGTAAGAACTGTCTCAGCATGAGGCATGGTCCCTCCTGGGGAAAAATATCTCAGCAGGAGGCATGAGCCTTCGGATACATCCCCTTCCCCTGCTGGGAGCCAAAACCCCCTTCTGCCTGAGAGCAGGTGTCAGGTAAGTAAACAGCCTGAGTTAAGGAATACTTTATTTATTGACCTTCTGCCAGGGAGGAAATATTAATCAGATAAGCAATTCGAGCTGAGAAATGTTTTTATTGCCTTCTTGCTTGTGAGAAAATATTTAGATAAGTAATTTGGGCTAGGAATTCTTGTGGGCTTAGAGAACTCTGCAATTATGGGATGACCCTGGACTCTGACTGTCAGATGACCCTCCTGCCTGCTTGCCTTTATTAAGGCAGCCTGAACAATAAAATTTAAGCACTAGATCAGACATTCAGACTGGTGCTTCTTCCTTGTGTCTCTTGTCTCTTCATTCTTTTGCCCCTTTCCCTAGGGTCTTGCCGAATACCCACTGGCCAGGGCATCTTAGCGCCAGACATGTGGCCCTTTGGGTCGGGGTCAATTGAATGTTGATTCTACAGTGACGTCCCGTAAGCATAGGATTGACGCTTCCCCGGAGAGAAAAGAGAAGAGAGAAGATCCGCATTGTGATCATTGTGATCACCACAGAGTAGCCCACCTGTGAGATTGATCCAGTGAAGGTAAGAAAAAGCAACGCAGTTATGGAACAAGCATTGAGCAAACATGATTTGTTCTCACAGGGTCTCAAAGAGAGCCTCAAGGCACGAGGAGTAAGGGTTAAGAAAAAGGATCTTAAAAGATTTTTTGAATTCATTGGTGATATTTGTCCATTGTTTCCCCATGAGGGGACTACTGATGAGAAAAGATAGGCTAGGGTTGGAGATTGCTTAAAAGATTTTTCCAAAATCTTTGGTCCAGAGAAAGTCCCTGTTCAGGCTTTTTCCTATTAGAACCTGGTGAAAGATATACTTCAAGTCTATATACAATTTCCAGATATTCGAGAGTTAGTGAAAGAAGGGGAAAAGGTCTTACAGGGACACTCTAGACCACCCACTGTGTGTGAGTCTGTTTCTATTCCCATACCTGATTCAGGCATCCCTGCTGCTCCCCTTGAGGCTGCTGCAGCTGAGCCAGTATCTGCAAAAACCCCCTCCTGCTAACATTTACCCCTCCCTTGTATCCTTAAAATCCCTGGCCAAGAATGGGCCTGACAATCACCTGCAGAGACATTGTCCCTAGAGGAGGGGGCAGCTAAATACTGTAATCCTGACTTGCTGCCCCAGTGCTCATTCATGCCAGGAAGACCTCCATATTCTATTGCTGCTCCATTTTTGCCCCATCCTCAACTTGGCCAATATTAATGATCATACCACCAAGGCTAAAGCCCAACTTTCACAAAAAATGGCTTCTCTTAGAAAGTTAATAGAGGATAAATGGGAACATTTGCAGTTAGTAAAAGAACTGTGAGCTCTTGATTTAGAATTACCTTCCCTCTCCCCAATGCCTGCTATCTCTATGAATAAATCTAAACCAAAATTTCAAAAACCTGTACTGGCCTTTCCCGTTACCAGAAGCAAATCTGCTGTCTCTTCCAGTAGCAGAAATAAAAACACTGCCTCCCCCTCTAAAAGGGGAAATGACTCTCCTGCTGGAGAAGACAATGAGTATGACGCCCCTGCTGGGGAAAACAATAAAGATACACTGTGTTCAGGCAGGAGGCCTCTGATAATGAAAACAAAGCCTCAGGGGACTCAGAAAGTGAGGAAGATGAAATAAAAAGTCAACAGTATCACAAGCTAGGGTTCCGTCAGCTGAAAGACTTTAAAATGGCAGTAACAAATTACTGACCAACAGCTCCCTTTATCCTTAAATCAAAATTTGAGTGAACGGTGGCTTGTTCCCAATGATTGGTATTTTTTAGCCCGTGCCACTCTGGCTCGAGGCGACTATGTTTTCTTGAAGACAGATTTTGTTAAAAACTGTAGAGAAATAGTGCTTCGCAATTCTGAAAGTAAAACCTCTAAGAAGTGGATCTAAGATAAGCATTTGGGGCGGAGCCCTTATGATACTAATCAAAAACAGGCTCGGTTCCCTCCTGGCCTTCTAGTCCAAATTGAAAATGCGGGTCTTAAGGCTTGGAAACAACTTCTTCCAAAAGGATCAGCAACCACTTCCCTTGCCTAGGTCCCCCAGGGCCCAGAAGAGCCTTATAGTAACTTTATCAGTCGCCTTACTGATGCAGCTGAAAGACTTGTTGGTCATGTGGAAAACAAAAGTGCTTTTCTCTGTAGACCAGGCTGCTCTCTAACTCAGAAATCCGCCTGTCTCTGCCTCCCAAGTGCTGGGATTACACTGAGATTACAGCTGCCTGGCTGAAAGTGCTTTTCTCAAACACCTTGCATTTGAGAATGCAAATCCTGCCTGCCAGGCTGCAATACGGACCCACCATAGTGTTGCTGAAAATCTTGATTATATAAAACTGTGTGCAGGCATTGGCTCAGCTCATGCAGTAGGACTTGCCATTGGAGCTGCCCTTAAGGATTTCAAGCAGTATGACCACCAGAAAAAGTGCTTTAACTGTAAACAGCCAGGACATTTTTCTAGGGAGTGCAAAGCCCCTAAGGCAGAACATCCTCTCCCTGCCTCCTTGTGTCCCAGCTCCCTTCGTGGTAGACAATGGGCTTCAGAGAGCCACACCAAGGTAAAAATACAAAATAATACCTTGCCTCAGAATCAGGGAAACTCCCAGAGGAGCCAGTCCCTGGCCCCAAATCTGAGGCAAAACCCTGGGGCTGTCAGGTTTGTCCCTCAAACATTAACCCCTCAGACTCAAACATTACCTCCCTCCAAGGAGCAACTGCAATCAGCACAGGATTGGACCTCTGTTCCTCCATCGATACAATATATTAACACCTGAGATGGGGACACAAGTTCTACATTCTGAGGTCTTTGGCCCTTGCTCCCCCAATACTTTTGGACTTCTTCTTGGGCATACCAGCTCCACTCTTGAGGGTTTAAATATCTCCCCAGGAGTGATTGATAATGATTTCACAGGTGAAATAAAGATCCTGGCCTCATCCACCTCCAGTCCCTTGACCATTAAATCAGGACAGAAAATTGCTCAATTGCTTTTAGTTCCCCTTTAAATCAGCCCAACTTGTAGAACTTTTTGCAGTAATAAAGATTTTTCAGTTACTAAAAGATTGCCCTTTTAAGTTGTATACTGACTGTGCCTATGTTGCTCATTCTGTTCCCATTCTTGAAACGGTCCCATACGTTAGACCCCCCACAAATGCTGCCCCTCTCTTTTCTCAGCTTCAAAAGCTGATTGCCTATAGATGCCAACCCTTTTTTGTTGGACATCTCCTTGCTCATTCTGATCTACCTGGTCCCCTTTCTAGAGGAAATGCCTGTGCAGATGCTGCCACCCACTTGACCTTTCCAGTGCTGTTAGGTTCTGTAGAACAGGCCCAGAAGAGCCATGCTTTACATCACTTAAATGATCAGACCCTTCGCCTGCTTTTTAAGACTACTTGTGAACAGGCATGTCAGATTGTTAAACAATGCCCCGCCTGTGTCACACTTTTGCCCACCCACACCTGGGTGTTAACCACAGAGGATTAGTCCCAAATGAAATATGGCAAATGGATGTCACACACGTTCCTGAATCTAGAAGTCTTATATATCTTCATGTGACCATAGACACCTTTAGCAGATTTATTTTTGCTAGCTTACATACTTGAGAGGCTTCAAAAAATGTTATAGCCCACATTTTAAATTGTCTCTCTGTCATGGGTAAGCCTAAGATCATTAAGACTGACAGTGGTCCCGGCCACACTGGAAAAAATTTTCAAGAGTTTTGCCACCAATTACAAATCAGACATATTACTGGCATCCCTTATAATCCTCAAGGGCAAGGCATTGTTGAACATGCCCATCAGACTATCAAGAACACTTTACATTAATTAATTAAAAAGGGGGAAGTTATCCACCCAGAAGGGGTCCCCTAGAAATATTCTTCACCATGCCTTGTTTGTTCTCAATTTTCTAAATCTGAACACAAATGGTAAGTCTGCTGCTGATCTCCTCTGGCATCCTGAGACCAATAAAAACTATGCCACAGTTATGTGGAGAGACCCCTTTACATCTAGATGGAAAGGCCCCAACCCTGTCCTTATCTGGGACAGGGGCTGTGCTTGTATTTTTGACACAAAAGAAGGAGGAGCCCGATTGTTCCCTGAACGATTGATTAAACAAATAGATAATGACAAAAATCCCTTAGATCATAATGTCATTTCCAGGGAAGAGGGACCTCTCTGAGGATTCCCTTCATTTTTTTCTTTCCAGATAAAAAGATGCCACCCGTGGTGTCTGCTGTTGGAAGTTCTAATTCTGATGCTAGCCTCAGGACTTCTACTACTGGAACTTTGAGGGGACATTGAGAAGGACATCGAACAGCTAGAGATTGACATCACTAATCTGGAAAAAATCCCTCATTTTGTTGTCTGAAGTGGTTCACCCAAAACGCAGAGGGCTAGATCTGGCTTTCCTTCAGCAGTGGACTACGTGCTGCCCTCAAGGAGGAATGCTGTTTTTATACTAACCACACTGGGGTAGTTAGAGAGAGCATAGCCAATATCAGAGAGAGATTAAAATGTCAAAAGAAACAGTGAGAACAAGAAGGGTGGCTTAAAAATTTTCTGTTTCCCCTTGGCCTACCACACTTCTTTCTTCAATCCTGGGCCCTGTGGTCAGTCTCCTCCTCCTTTTGGCTTTCAGCCCTTGGGCCTTTAACAGACTTGCTGGCTTTATAAAACAACAAATTGACTCCTTGGCATCTAAACCTCTACAAGTATATTATCACAGACTTGATCTGGCTGATAGAGACATGTCGGAGAATTGTGTTGACAAATCTCCTTTAGGAACTGTATAGAACTCAGATCTATGAATGCTGGTTTGCATGGCACAAGAACCTGCAAGGGGTGTATGACAAGGTACCGCAGGGGGAGGACCCAAATTGTCCCACATCTGAGTTCCCCGTGAAGTAAACCTGATTGCATAGAGGTTGGTGTCAATTTCTTGTGTCTCAAAGCAGCTGACTAGGACCCTCGATATCCTATGAAGCCATGAGACATTTAACCCTCTCCTCCCCCAAAAGACACCATTTCTAATGATAATGGGAGGATAAGGTCAATCTTCCCCCCTCTGGTTAATGCCCTCTCATTTATCAATGAGATTTGCAAATGTCTGCTTTCTCAGACAAGTCTCTTTAAAAATTGTTAGAAAGGAGGAGATGCTGGGAGCCAAGACCCCCTTCTGCCTGAGAGCAAGTGTCAGTTAAGTAAACAGCCTGAGTTAAGGAATACTTTATTTATTACCCTTCTCCCAGGGAGAAATATTAATCAGATAAGCAACTCGAAGTGAGAAATGTTTTAATTGTCTTCTTGCTTGTGAGAAAATATTTAGATAAGTAATTTGGACTAGGAATTCTTGTGGGCTTAGAGAACTCTGCAATTATGGGATGACCCTGGACCCTGACTGTCAGATGACCCTCCTGTCTGCTTGCCTTTATAATGGCAGCCTGAGCAATAAAATGTAAGCACTAGATCAGACATTCAGACTGGTGCTTCTTCTTTGTGTCTCTTGTCTCTTCATTCTTCGCCCCCTTCTCTAAGGTCTCCTCCAATTCCCCATGGGTCTGGGCATTCCTACACACCTTCATACACACACATAGATCATATTCCATCTCTCTTTAGAGAGAGGTAACTATGGGGAGGAGGATACCTGGCTGTCACCAAATAATTGTGAGGTAGAGTTTTAGACAGAATGCTAACACCATTAACATTAAAGAGGGATTTTAGGAAACAAGAGTCTTGTTTTGTGTCTTCATGCTGGGTTCAGGGAAACTGCACCTTCCTTCCACCAGATGACAGGTATAAATCAACCCTGGAGAAAAGCCAGAATCATAAGGGAAACACAGTTGAGCACTACTGGTAGCCAGCACATCTTCATTAGTGGAAAGGTGGAGAAAAACAACAGTTGTATTAGTACGCATTTTGTAGATAAACATAGCTCAAATCATAGAGAGAAAGAATCTATGTATGTAGAAAGGTTATTTAATAAAATCTCCCAATAAAGGCTGTTGGACAAGGTAAATTAGAAAATCAAGGACTGGTAGATTTCATGCTGCAGGATATTGTAGCTGATCTTCAGTGTATGCCAGAATTCTGAAGAACTAAGTACTTACTAATACCAGTTTTAAAACACAAATAAACAAACAAATAATCTTTGTTTTTTCAAAAAATAGGGCCAATACAAAAAACAAAAACACCACCCTGCTCAAAGTCCTTTATATATGTAGATTGTCAAAAGAATCTGTAGCCCAGATTAAAGGTGGATCTGAACATCTAAAAAGAGCAAGATTAATAAAGGGTTTCTCACTTCAAAAGTTGTAATTAAGAAATATGCCTCACAGCAAGCTGGATTTGAGTTAAGGTTAGGGGATTAGACAGTCATGGTTAGGATTAGGATAAGGGTTCTTAGAAAAAGGTTTAGAAGGTTAGGAAATTAAGAGGTGAGGGTTAGGATAGGGTTAAGCTCAGGGTTAAGGTTAAGGTGGCCACCATTATTCTTGATGCTCCCAGTGTGTCAATATTATCCCTATTACACAAAGAAGAAATATCAGGCCTACAATGTATTGATTTTATATCTTAATTGTTTGTTTTATTCTTATTCTGATAGCTTCTCTCTTACTTATAGAAAGGCTTCTCAACAGAACCGAAAAGTTTTTCCAGCCATTGCCTCCAAAACTAGCATACTAACAAAGGAAGCAAAGACTTTGATATTCACAGAACCCCACAGATAATCAAAGATTAAGTGTCTGAGAGCCACAGAGCTTGCTGCCAGCAAAGAACATTTATGTTACCCTATCCTGTGTTTCACCATCAGTTATTTCTGCAGTTAATTTTCCTCTGAGATAAAATGCCCTTCAGTACTCTTCTGCTCTAGACATGTCCGGTTTACTTTCTGCCCAAACTAAAAATAGGCTTACTAAAAATTTCTCTGTGAAGTTTTCACTTGACAATGAAAATTCTGAAACAGGAATCCCAGACAAGCAATCGACACAAATTCATGGCTTATTAAAAATTGACTTTTTATTAATTATATATAGAATATACACATGAGACATGGTTTGTTATTTACATCATGTACTTAATAGCAAATGAATTACAAGTAAATTAAATTTGTTAACTTGACCCTAATTCATTTTGTTCCTAATGAAAATAAACTTAAAAATTGATATGAAAGGACAAAAAAATATTTAATTCTTATATCTACACAGGTAGAATAAATATAAACTGATAATATGGGTCTGAATCTTTTCTTGAAATAGTAACATGAGGATGTATAATTAAATTTTATGGTCTAATTTCAAAAATATGATACAAGTAAACATACAGTTCTGGGTGCAGTGCTATCTCTTTGAACCCTATCCTATTTCTAGTACACAACGTGGTCTCTATCTCTTAACATTCTAAGTTACTTTGAAAAAGTTTACTACTTCGGGACCAGAAGATGTTATTAAGATTGTACATTGTCAGCCGGGCAGTGGTGGCAGACGCCTTTAATCCCAGCACTTGGGAGGCAGAGGCAGGCGGATTTCTGAGTTCGAGGGCAGCCTGGTCTACAGAGTGAGTTCCAGGACAGCCAGGGCTACACATAGAAAGAAACACTGTCTCGAAAAACCAAAAAAAAAAAAAAAAAAAAAAAAAGACTGAACATTGTCCTCACTCATATAAGTACCGAATCAACAGGCAAATACTCAGAGAATAGAAAACTGGAGCAACAAAGATGTCAGAATCACAGAGCCAATCAGAATCAACTGTAACCAGATACTACAGAAATGTTCTCATTTACATAGAAGGAACTGACTCATGGGAAGTGATAAACAAAGCTGCTCACCACAACCATGAACTGACTCTTCACAGCTGGGCATAGTGATGAGAAAGATTGCCTTTAAAACTTTGGGTAAAAATGAAGATTGGTCCCTGTTTGCTCAAGGTTAGTTTTGTTCATATAGTAAGTCTGTGATATTCATGTGCACCAGTTTACACCTTCTATGTGGAGCTCACCCTTATAGACAGCATTCTGCTGTGGTCAGAATGGAGAAATGTGATATTTTAAGACCTGTCACTAGTAGGAATTAAAAGTTGACATTGGGCCATAGTCTATCGTACAATACTCTATTGAAGGATTTTGTTGATACTTATACAGTTATAAGAATAAAAAAGGCACAGTAACCCATTTTTATCTTCAGATAGTATGTTAAGAAAACCCCAAGGATATCATCAAGATAGCTATTATCAGCATTATGGAAAAATTTCAAGGTGATTGCCCATTAATTTTATATATAAATTGTATAAAAAATTAAAGAAAACCATATGCTAATGAATACTGATTACTGAACAAAAAGACTGCATGTTTTTATTTTTTAATTTTAAGTTTGTTTCATTCAGTGTGTGTGTGTATTCCTCCATTTTATACAGATGTATAAAAATATGAATGTTTCTATGACATGAACAAAGTAAAACTGTCCTGAGAGATAAAAAGAAATGGTGAGAAGAGGTGAAAAAGGATGAATAATGCTATTGAGAGGCAGAGATAGGCCTGATATACAGTAAATACACATATGAAAATTACACATGGGCATGCACGCTCTTTCTCTCTCTCTTTCTCTCTCTGTCTCTGTCTCTGTCTCTGTCTCTCTCTCTCTCTCTCTCTCTCTCTCTCTCTCTCTCTCTCACACACACACACACACACACACACACTTGTGCAATAGCAGCAAGGTACTCAGCAGGTAAAAGAACTTGCTGGACTAGTATGATTACCTGAGTTCAACCCCTGGAACCCATGGTAGAAACTAAGAACTGAAAATTGTGGCACATATTGCACAAACACATGCACATACACTGACAAATCTTTGGAAATTAATAAGCACGAGCTTCAGGAGTTGGAGGTGAGCCCCTCTCCCTCTCCCTACATTAACCTGCCTTGAAAAACCCTAGATCACAGATTGAGCTAAAGTCATGTATTTTATTAAAGTGGGACACATTTAAGAAAAAAATTAATATGCAAGTATGCATGGCACAAACCACAACAAATATTAGGTTAAAAATATCAAATTGCTGGGTTTTTTTTTTTTTTTGGTTTTTTCATGACAGGGTTTCTCTGTGTAGCCCTGCTTGTCCTGGGACTCACTCTGTAGACCAGGCTAGCCTCAAACAAATTGCTGGTTCTTTAGCTTAGTTGATAGAAAGAAAAAATGAAAGAAAGAAAGAAGGAAGAAAAGAAAGAAAGAAGGAAAGAAAGAAGGAGAGAAAGAAGGAAAGAAAACAACAGAGAGAAAAAACCTAAAAAAATTATGAAGGGAAATACAAGCCATTCAAATTAAGTCACGGAATGAAAGCAAATGGGCTCAGGGTGCCATACTTGCAGGAAGAAAACAAGTTGGACCCTTTGCTCTAATGAGTTTGACTGAGTTTTTCCCTGCAGGTCCTCCACAGGCACTTTTCCCCTGCTGGCTCAGCTTGGGCATAGTTGTTCCTCCTCTTGTAACCAGGCAAGGCAGGCAGTGGGAGAGCCAGGTCTCCAGCCAGCAGGATAAGCTGCTGTGCATCAGAGCCAGGGAGCATTGTTGCAGCCTGAGCAGGAGTTCCTGAGTCCACACAGCCACTGCCACAAGGTTTCCACTATGCTCCTGCTTTTCTGCCTGTGAAGCCCCTGCTGCACAGTGTTTGGTGTTTGCTACTGTACTGAACTGCTGCCAAAAAAATCAAGATCACTCCCTGAACAGGTCCTCTTTCCCTATATCCTAGTAAATTTTGTCTTCCACTACCTCTGCTGGGTGGTGGGCTGGAGGAGAGGTTGAATGCTTATTAAAAGTAGGTTGCAAAAAATTGCACACACACTGCTGTTGTGGAAATAAGGAAAAAGCACGCAAGCTCTTTTGTACAAAGTATTTCATCAGAGGTCTTGGGCTCCTCAGGCCTCCTCAAAAAAGCTCTGAAGTCAATTTTAAGGAGGATCTAATAATCCTGTGTGTGGTAAAGCAAGCGAGGCACTTGGCTCAACTAAAAGCCATTATATGTGGTTTTAAATATGTTTCTTCAAGAAAGAGAAACTTTCTCTTTGAACTCTGGAGCATCCTGAACTAAAAATAACAAATGAAGCTTAAAAATGGTGTGCTTTCACATCTTCTGAGCCTTCTGTCTCCATTATTTTTAGTTTTTATTTTTTGTTTTCCTGTATGTTTTGGGGTAGACTGACTGGTTTTATGGGAGTGTTTTGTTCTTTGAGAAAAATCAATAAGACTGAGAAATCCTTTTTGTTTCCTTGATTATTTTTATTGTATTGTTTGTATTTTATTTATTTCAACACTCAATTTGAATATTTCTTGTTATGTATTCTGCCTGTGTGTGATTTCTTCTTTTGGTTTAAGCTTTCAGGTGTGCTGCTAAGTTATTAGTATAAATTTGGCTCTTGGAACAGCTTTCATTGTGTCCCCATAAGCTTGCACATGTTGTATATTCATTTTCATTGGATCCTAGAAAGTCATTGATTTCTCTCTTGACTGATTCTTTTTAATTAATAGAAAGTTGTTCAATTTCAGTGAATTTGTAAGTAGTTGTTGGTATCCAGCTTTAATCTATTGTGGTCTGAGGAGATTCAGGGAATTGTTTCAATTTTCTTGTATCTGTTAAGATTTGCTTTGTTTCCAGTTATGTGATCAATTTTAGACAACGTTTCATGAGGTGTACAGAAGGAGGCATATTCTTTTGTGGTTGAGTAAAATGTTCTGTAAATATTTGTTAAGTACATTTGGTTTATAACCTCAGTTAACTACAGCATTTCCCTGTAGGAAGAATTTTGGAATTTGGATTTCTTTTGTTTTTGTTTTTTTGTTTTTGGTATTTTTTTTTTTTTTTTTTTTTTTTTTTTTTTTTTTTTTTTTGGTTTTTCGAGACAGGGTATCTGTGTAGCCCTGGCTGTCCTGGAACTCACTTTGTAGACCAGGCTGGACTGGAACTCAGAAATCTGCCTGCCTCTGCCTCCCAAGTGCAGGGATTAAAGGCATATGCCACCATGCCTGGCTGGATTTCTTTAAAAAACACAGAAATATTATAAGAATGTGCTTTCACTTTAATCCCAGGTGTCCAGAGATATGGAGCTGCCTCAGATTGTTCACAGCAAATGACTGTGATTTGACTCTTACTATAGCAGGGTCGTGATTTTGCCAACTGCAGGTAACTTCTTCAGTTGTATGATGTTTGGAAAACTGGGAACTTTTCTGAGGGTATAGAAATGCCAAGACCAGAGAGGCAGGGGAATGATTGGTTTGTTATTGGTAGTTGTTTTCTCACATGGGTTGGTTGTGTTTATGGGTTTGTAGATTTGTTTTATATGTATGAGTGCTTTTCCTACATGTATGTATGTGTACCATGTGCCTATGAAGATCAGAAGAAGGTGTGAGATATGCTGGAACTGGAGTTACAAATGGTTGTGAGTCACTATGTGGATCCTTAAAACTGAATCTAGGACTTTTGGAAGAGCAGCCAGTGATGTTCAGCACTGAAGCCACCTCTCTAGCCCCCAAAATATGTTTTTAAAGGAGACTCACATGCTAAGAACAAGTAAGGACACAAAGACAAACATAAAGCTTCTGATTCCTTGAGCCAATAGTATTTAATTTGGAATTAGAAACAATTTACTAATTTACTTTCCGTTTTAGAAAGCAAAAGGCAGATATTTATTCAGCAAAAATAGGATCTCAAAAAAGTTAAAACTCTTCATACTGTTTTTTGTTTTTTGGTTTTTTTTTTTGTATTTTTACTGCCATTCAGGCTGTCCTCATGTCTTCTTTACCCGTTTGCTGTTTAAGGTCTCATACTAGTCTGCGCTGACTTATGTGTGACTTTTTGTTCTGTAGTCTGTATTAGGTACCTTCTGCCCTGAGCCAGATGGCTGAGGAAGTACTGCCATCAGGTCTCATGGCTGTACAACAGTCCTAAAGCTTTAGAAGATGAAAACTGAGCAGTTTGAGAGGAAGTAATGAGGGATTAGTAATTAAAGTTTTGATTGATGCTAATATCAGTAACAGCAGGGGTTGAAATAGAGAATTGCTCCTCTACATGGACACTAGGTAAGGAACTTATCTCAGAAATGCTGGTGACTATAAATGTGCATTCTACTGCTTAAGGCTCCATACTGACTATTTCCCTCTAAGGATTTCATTGATAAGAACTGTTTAAAGTTCATTAGTAAGTGACTTAACAGATATTTCCTATAAAGCTACAATTTACTTGTCATTATTAACAGACTGTGAGGTCACATAGATAATGGCAGTACTGTAAAAGATTCTTGTCAGATTTGCTGTTATTTCCTTTGGGGATGAAGAGGTTCAATAAGGAGGTAGCTGTAGTAACTTGCTTGCTATGTAATTTCTACAAGTGGGGTTGGGTTTCATGCTAACAGCACCACAAGAGAGTTGAAACTATGATAAATATTCCTTCCCTTTGGGGTTTTGTAAGTTGCTTAGGTTGACCTTGAACTGGTATACCATCACCCCACCAGTGACCTGTGTGGCTGGGGTTAGAGGATACATTACTTTGATGTTTCCCTTCCAATGATTTCTGTTGATAGATATTCATATGTTAAGTTTTCCAAAATAAGACTGTGGTAAATAACAAAATTATACCATGTTATAAACCCAGTGATGTTATCAGATGCCTTGACAATTGAATCAATGCTTTTCTTTTAATTTTTTAAAATTTATTTATTTTTATTTCTTTAAAATACATTTCAAATTTTATCCCCTCACCCCATTCCCCCCACCACCCAGGAACCCCCTATCCCATCCCCCCTCCTGCCTCCACAAGGGTGTGCCACCCCCTACCCACCACTTCCCCCTCCCCACCCTCAAATTTCTCCCTGATTGGTGTTCAGCCTTCATGGGACCTGGGATCTCCTCTCCCACCCATGCCTGACAAGGCCATCCTTCCCTAAGTATACAGCTGAAGTCATGGGTGCCTCCCTTTGTGCTCCCAGGCTGGTGAGCTCTGGTTGGCTGGCACTGTTGCTCTCCTCTTGGGGCCACCAACCCTTTCAGCTTCTTCAGTCCTCTAACTTCTCCATTGAGAACCCTTGATCAGATCAATGTGTAGCTGTGAGCATCTGCCTCTGGATATGTCAGACTCCAGCAGACCTTCCAGGAGACAGCTGCATCAGGCTCCTGTCAGCATGCACTTCCTGACATCCATATCAGCGTCTACCTTTGGTGACTGCACATGGGACAGATATCAAGGTAGAGTGGTCTCCCAATGGCCCCTCCTTGACTTTCTGTCCCACACTTTGTCACCTTATTTGCTCTCTTGAGCATTCTGTCACTCCTTCCAAGAAGGACTGAGGCATCCACACTTGGTCGTCCTTCTTCATGAGCTTCATGTGGTCAGTTAGTTGAATCTTGCCTATTTGAAGCTTTTGGGCTAACATCCACTTATCAGTGAGTAAATACCATGTCAATGTTTTTCTAACATTAGAAGATATACAACTAATTTAGTAAAGTTTAAATAGATTGTTCAACTTCTTACACTATTATGTAGAATTAGGGCTCATTATGTAACACCAGGTTGGTCTCAAATTCATGATGTCCCTGCTTCAGGTGTGTGCTACAACAGTGTTCAGATTCCCAAGATTTAAATATTTAAAATATCTGAAGGGGATTGGAGAGATGACTCAGCAGTTAGAGCACTTGCAGAGGCACTGAGATCAGCTCAAACACCCACATGGTAGCTGACAATTGTCTGTAACCCCAGTGCCAAAGAATCTAATGCCCTCTTTTGACCTCTGTCAGCACCAGGCACATGCAAAGCACAAAAACAAACATGCTGGGGGAAAAAGCAAGAGGAGGAGGAGCTCACAATGACCTGCCCCTCTGTGAGGATGTATAGGCAGTTGCTAGTTGCTGGGAGAGGAACGATTTTTTTCAGCCCTATAGTAATTGGTAAATTGCCCATTCCTCAGTAAGCAGCCCCAAAGACACAAGAAGATGAGGCAGTTGGAGAGACGGCTCAGCAGTTAGAGCACTTGCTGCTCCTCCAGAGGTCCCAAGGGTTCAGCACTCACATTGGACAGCTCACAATTGCCTGTCACTCCAATTCAAGGGGAACTAATGCTCTTGTCTCCTGCATCTACACATACATGATGTGTGTGTATTGTATATGTGTGTGCATATATATATATTGTATATTATCCCAGCTCACACACGCATATGTACATACATACATACAGATAAGTTAAGTAAATCTTTGAAAGAGCAGTAGAAGAGACACTAGTTGAGAAGAGGAAAGGGTCAGTGGGAGAGGGGAGGCAGAGGGTGATGAATGACAAATATGAACAAAACACATTATATTAACACGTAAAAAGTCACAATGAAACCAATCATCATGAATAACTAATATATGCAAATAAAACATTTAAAAAGTCCATTTACTGGCCAGTTAGCATTCTTTAGGGTTTTATGATACATACACAAAACATTACTTCTCCCATAAATGCTGGTTTTGTTCTGCTTGTTTTGTTTAGGTGTGTGCACGTGTAAACATTTATGTACACATATACATGTGGCCAGAGGTCAACCTTGGTGTTGTTCCCAGCTTTTCTGTTTTGTTTTGTTTTGTTTTAAGACATCAGACTTGGGTCCTCTGGAAGTGCAGCAAGTACTCCTAATTACAGGGTCATCTCTCCTCATTACCAGTCTTCTGCTTTTTCCCACATAGGCACTGTATGATCTTCACATGTGTCCTGGGGATACTACTCAGGTCCTCGTACTTGCAGGGCAAACACTTTACCAACTGAGCTATCACTCCTCTCCATAAAAGTTGTTTTTGCATTTGTTTTCAATCACATACAAATGAAAAGGGAAAAACCAGGGCTTGCACTAAGAATGTAGCTCACCAGTAGCAAACTTGTCTAAGGTCCTCAGGTTGATCTCTAGAACAAAGAGTAAATAAAAACTAATTTAAAAAGAAGAGAAAGTGAAGGGTGGAAATGGACATTTATTTATACTCACATGTATGTGGATGATTGAACACAAGTTTGTGTATGGCCTGAACAAGTGCTATCTATCTATCTACCTATCTACCTATCTACCTACCTATCTATCTATCTATCTATCTATCTATCTATCTATCTATCTATTATCTATCTATTTATCTATCTATCTATTATCTATCTATCTATCAGTTTCTAAGACAGGGTCTCACTATGTAGCTTTGGCTGTCCTGGGGCTCAATATGTTGGCTAGACTGACTTTGCCTCCTGAGTGCTGGAACTGAAGGTATGTGCCACTATGTCTGGCTCATTTTATCATTTAAAAATTGGTTTATTTACTTTTTTATGTGGGTGGGTGTTTTGCCTGCACATATATCTATCTGTTCAGCATTGTGTACGAATTGCCTTGGAGGTCCGAAAAAGGGATTGATTGGATTCTTTAAAACTGGAGGTACAGGTGATTATTATCTGTCATGTGGGTGTTGGGAACTGAACCTGGGTCTATGGCAGGAGTGACAATACTTTTAAGGGTTGAGTCAAGACTTTATTACTTTTAGATTATGAGAGTATTTTCTTAAATGCATATCTGTACCATGTGTGTGCTTTGTGCTCATGGAGACTAGAAGAGGATATAAGGTTCCAGGAAATGGAGCTACAGAGTGTTGTGAGCACATCTTATGGAATAAAAAGAAAATGAAACTGTCTCTAAGATGAAGGTTCATAGCACAAAATCCCTACATGACAACACTGGCAATTTAACACCATGCCTTATAGTCTAGAACAGAAAGAAGGGAGTGAGCAATAGAGAACAGAAGTAGACAACAAGGTATCATCAAATCGGGAGTAGAAATCCATACAATAGAAAGAGAAGAATACAAAGAATTAATTAAACATGGAGTTGTTCCTTTGAGTCTTTTATTAGACAAAATAGAAACACTTGTTAAAAATAGAGAATATCCAAATTAATGAAATCTAAAATGTTAATGGTGACAAAATAACAGACAATGAAGAAAGCCAGAGAATGGCAAAGACATAGTTTTAAAATGCCTGTACAACACCAAATTAGAAAAGGCTAATCTCCTCAATAGGTTCCACTTACCAAAGTTAAATCAAACTAAGGTAAATAACTTAAACAGATATAAACACCTAGAAAAAGAGAAGTCATTACAAGTCTGCCAACAAATAGAGGCCAGGGTCATGAATTTTAGGGTAGAATCCTACCAGACTTCCAAAGAGGAGTTCATGAAAATACTCCTCAAAGTATTCAATAATGTAGAAAGAGAAGAAACCTTAGCTGATTTTATTTTGTGATCCCATGGTTACTCAAATATACAATCAATATAAAGACTCAGCTACAAAAAAGAATTACAGACCATTTTCCCTTAAAACCACAGATGCAAAAATATTTAATAAAATACATTAAATAAAATAGAAAACACTTCAAAAGATCATCCTCCATGATCAGTGAGGCAGGGTTCATTAAAGAGATCCAGGAATGGTTTAATATAATGTGCTTAATGTGTAAGAAAGTAAAACAAGTGGTCATCTCATTAGATGATGAATAATTCTCTGACAATATTTAATCCCACTTTATGATAAAGTCTTTGGAGTGATTAAGGATACAAGGGACAAACCTAAACATAATAATTTCACTTTACTGCAAACCTGTAGCCAACATTAAATTAAATGGAGAAACATTCATATTAATTCCACTAATTCACAAACAAGAGTAGGTGATCCATTCTCTCCATATCTATTAGAAATACTATCTAAAAGTTTAGCAAGAGCAATAAAACTGAAGAAGATAAAGGTGATATGGATTAGAAAGGAGGAAGTAAAATTATTTCTTTTTAGGTTTTTCGAGACAGGGTTTCTCTGTGTAGGCCTGGCTGTCCTGAAACTCACTTTGTAGACCAGGCTGTCCTCAATCTCAGAAATCGGCCTGCCTCTGCCTCCCAAGTACTGGGATAAAAGGCTTGTCACACCACTGCCTGTCCAAAATTGTCTTTATTTGTAGATGATACAAGTGGACCAAAACTTCCCAAATGTAATTCCTAGACTTGATAAGCACTTTCAGCAACATTGTTGGATACATGATCAACTAAAAAATACAAAGAAAATGCAGTGAATGTCAGCATGCAGGCAGACATGATGCTGGAGGAGCTGAGAGTTCTGCATCTTCATGAGAAGGCATTCAGGAAGAGACTGTCTTCCAGCTGAGTGGTAGGAGAGTCTGTTTTTTACTGGCCAGAGCTCCAAAGACCACCACCCTAGGACTTCACTTTCTTCAAAACAGTAATATCTACTCCCACAAGGCCAAACATACTAATATTGTCACTTCTTAGGGACAAGAATATTTAAATCACCACAGTATATTCCTATTATAAATTCTTTCATGCATTTAAATATGAATAGGACATGCAGATACTTTACCACATTGATTACTTTCAGAAGGTTTCTCTCTAGTATGTGTTGATGTTTCTATTCAGAGAATACTTTGGCATGTAAAGGATTTTCCAAATTGAGTACATTCACAAGATTTCTGTCCAATTTGTGGTCTTTTATCTCTTTGGAGACTACAGTGATAGGCACAGGCTTTTCCACATTTGTCACATTCATAAGGTTTCTCTGAAAAGTGTGTCACTTGAAGTATTTGGAGAGTACACTGTCATGCAAAGACTTTACCTCATTCATGGCATTCATGCAGTTTCTATACATTATGTGTTCTTTTATGTATCTGGTGATGCCTGTGACATGCAAGGGCTTAGCACCTTGATGACACTGTGTCACTCTCTTGAATGTGTTTCATTATATAGTTGCAGATAAAAGTGAATTGTCAGTTGTTTTCACAGTGATTACATCAATGAGGCTTCTCTCCAGTGTGATTTCTTTGTGTGTGTGTAAAGAACTATGACATGCAAAGGCTTTACCACATTGTTAATATTCAAGCAGGTTTCTCTCTGGTACTTGATCTCTCCTGTCACTGCAGATGACTGTGACTTGCAAATGCTTTACAACACTGATTACATTCATGAGGTTTCTCTCCTGTACCTGTTCTTTTATAGTAATGGAGATGCTAAAGTTGTGAAAAGTCTTTACCACATTGATCACATTCATGAGGTTTCTTCCCATGTGGGATCTTTTATGTTTTTGAGATTAGTGGGACATGCAAAGGCTTTAGCTCAAAGATTACATTCATAATTCTGTCCAATACGTGTTCTTTTATGTTTTGGAAAAAATCTTTATGGAAAGACATTTACCACTATAAAGTCCTCACAAAAGGGAAGAACTCCCCCCCACCCAAGCCTCAGGAATTCATGGTCACCCAATAACTTACAAGACACAGAAGTTGATGTAATCAGCAAGAGGTATATTTTGACCAGCATGCTGAGGTCAAGACCTGGAACCCATGCAGGGTCTGTGGGATTTGACCCTGAGCTTTGGAGGCACAGGGAATTTAAAGGCAAAACCACAAGGAAAAACCATGATTCAGGGGGAGTCAAGGGGGGTTATTGGAAAACACCTGTGGAAAGTCCCAGCCCATTATTCAGTTTGTGACAGGGTCTAAGTAACAGTCAGGGAGAATATTCTGTATAGTCTATTCTCAACAGCCTATTCATACTCAACCATCCTGTGGTCAGCCAAATTTCTGAAACACAGAGTTCATGAACACACTGACCTGTACTCTTGGTTCCTCTCAGCATGCTAGAAGTTTTTGTAAATTTTAACCCTTTCACGACAATGATTACATTCATAGGTTTCTTTCCAATATGGGTTGTTTTATGGTTTTGGAGACAAAAATTTTCTGAAAAGGCTTTTACCATATTAATTACATTCACACAGTTTCTCTCCAGTATGTGAACATTCATGTCTTTGGAGAATTTTCAATTATAAATGATTTTTTCCACATTGATTACATATGTAAGAATTCTCCCTGGTATGGTTTTTTTTTTTATATTGCAGATGACCCAGTTGTGTAAAGCCTTTACCATACTGATTACATTCATAAGGTTTCTCTCTAGTATGGGTTTTTTATGATATGGGAGATAACTGGAACTTGTAAAGGCTTTGCCACATTGATTACATCCATAAGGTTTCTCTCCAGTATGTGTTCTTTTATGATATTGGAGACTACTGTGTTGTGAAAAGGCTTTACCACATTGATTACATTCATAAGGTTTCTCTCCAATATGTGTTCTTTTATGTATTTGGAGATTACTGTGATATGAAAAGGCTTTACCACATTGATTACATTCATGAGGCTTCTCTCCAGTATATGTTCTTTTATGTCTTTGGAGATTATTGTGATATGAAAAGGCTTTACCACATTGGTTACATTCATAAGGTTTCTCTCCCGTATGACTTCTTTCATGCCTGCAACAGTAATGGGCACATGTGAAAGCTTTACCATATTTATTAGCCTGATCAATCATTTTATCATTATGAGTCAATTTTACAGTTGGTCTCATAATAAAGAACACTCAGATCTTATGCTTTTATCACTTTGATGTTCATGGTTGTACTTGAAAATACCTGTGATGGTAAGAGTATTTACTACATGGCTCACATTTATAACATCCTTTTTCTATATGAGATTTCTACATGATGCATTCATAGGTCAGAATAAAATGGAACAACTAAGAGCATTAAAACTCTGATTGCATTCTTAGTTTTTCCTGTAGTATGCATCACACCACAACAGCACTGTGAAACAGGATGAACAGAAGAACTGGAAACTTCTAGTACCCGTAAAGATTTTCTGCAGTGTGAATTTGGGTAAAGTCAGAAAACCAATTAATTGTAAACACCTATCATATTCAGAAAGTCTACCAAAGGCAGAATACTACATATCTTCTCATTGTTGTGAAATAGACAGAGGTTGTATTTTTAGTATCCCTATGCTCACATGGTTTCATCCATTCTGACCATTGATGCCGCCACTAAAAAAGCAGAACAAATGAAATGTTTCCACATTGAATTCACATGCATTTACTTTTTGTTCATTGTAGACATGATTAATGTTTCTCCAAAACAACATTCTCGATTTTCATAAACTGACAAAACAATAAAATTAAAAATTTCACTATAAGAATACGAGTGTCACCAACTTTATCATGGACTATTTGATTATTAGAAGGTTATGGATACATGTTTATCACTATTCAATGTGCAACATCTAAATATTATGAGACTATACAAATTGGTAGTTCCACAACACAGCTCTAATGGAGATACAAATCAATTAAAGGAATCTCTTAAGGCATTGTTTCCTTCTCTTCTTGCTTACAGAAATACCTTGCAAACACCAATCAGATAACTGACATGGAGGTACATAGTTTTGGGAGAATATTATAATCATAGCTACAATAAAATGACTCATATTGTATACACTGGCTTTCCTTTAGAGCATACAGATCATATTAAAATTTTCTCACAGGCATATTTGTATTCGATGAAACATTAAAATTACCTTTCATGGCTGGGCAGTGGTGGTGCACACCTTTAATCCCAGCACATGGGAGGTAGAGGCAGGCAGATTTCTGAGTTCGAGGCCAGCTGGTCTACAGAGTGAGTCCCAGCACAGCCTGGGCTACACAGAGAAACCCTGTCTTGAACCCCTCCCAAAAATATACCTTTCATGTTGTCTAGAAGTTTGATGTTGTTCTTCAGTATGATGGACTTCCAAATTATAGCCTAAAACCAAGGTACAAGAAAATCAATGATATGGTATTGGAATTAGGAAAAATTCAAGTTACTCTGAATTTTCACAGCAATGAACCTGATTTATTCAACTCAATATTACTTGTTCTCTATTTAAATAAGAGATGATCATCAGTAAACCAGAAACAATTTTCCCTTATTTTGAGAAGCAAAAAAAAAAAAAAAAAAAATTCAGTCTTACCAATAGCAGTGAGGTTCCAGTAGGTCTCCAGCATCACATCTTTGTAGAGATTTTTCTGGGAAGGATCCAGCAAATTCCACTCTTCTGCAGTGAAGTTCACATGCACATCATCGAAACTCACTGCTTCCTAAAATATCACATACATGTATACAACACAAAGCCTGATACTGACATCAATACAAAGTAAAGTTATGCTTCCTAGACAATATAATCAAATGATTCAGGTGATTCCTCCACTTATTTTCTGACACAAGAATTATAATATAATCACTATGTCAGTTTAGAAGAAACTTGAAATATTGACACTTGAACACTTGAAACAGGGTTCACCTGTCTCACTCCTGATCCCTTTGAATAGGATATAGCCTTGCAACACAAATGGCAATTGAGAAAGATATGCAGGGTGAAACAGATCAACTGTACTGAGCACACATCTGAAAAGCTGGATGAACAATTACTAACTACAAAAGTGATGGACAAGCTGTGTGTATTTGCTCATGTCTTTAATTGCAGAGGTACAGGCAGGTGTATGTCATTGAGCTGGACGCCAGCATGGTCTATGCAATGAGTTTCAGAACAGCAAAAGTTACATGTTAAGAACCTCACTCTGCAACAAAAATAAAGCAGGAAACAAAAATGATAGAATGAACTCACAGTTCTTTACTGAAGTTACTGCAAAGAATTATGCATTCACTGCGGTACTGTATTCATCTTGCAAAAACATGCAGTGAACAAGTTTAAACAGCAACATTAATTAAATTTTATTAGGAGGGAATGTATGTTTAAGCAGTTAAAAATAGACAGGTGAAAATATTAGTAATGTATATGTTGATCAGAAATAAAGAACGTAGTTCAGGAGATATAGCTCAGGAGTTGAAAGCTCTTGCTGGTCTTCCACATAATTGTGGTCAATTTCTGACATACACATGTGGACCAACACCTGTCCATTTCTTCATGATCATGAATTCTGAGGCCATCTTCTGACAACAGTAAAGATGAGGCACACATTCATAGTCACGCACACATGTATAACACTATTAAATAAATATCCAAAATTTCAGAAGAAACACAAGAGTTAGGCAGAACATCATACACCTGCAATTCAATGACTCTGAAGAATCAGATAATATTGATGACGTCAGCAGAAGCCATCTGGAGAAATAGAATATAATCTATAAATGTTTGCCAAATTTCAAAACGAAAGATGTAGACTAAGAGCAGCACAAAACATGTGCCTATTTAACAAAAATATGTCAGGTGGCTTATGTGGTTTCTACATCTACAATTAGAACAGGAAGTGCTTCACAAGGAAATTTGGTCTAGAAAAGCAAAAACAGAATGAATAAAGTTAAAAATATAAAACCACCAGGTTTGCAAAATAGCATAGCATTGAACAGCAAATGTGTGCACAGTATCTTATGTGATTTAGGGACAGAGTCCAAATGGGGAATGTATGGGAGCATGAGAAGAAAGCTGAAGGATCAGATTCAACCATAGCACTGGAGACACCCAGAACAAAATTTGTCCTGGCTAAGAAAAATTTCTAAGGTAATTCTGGAGCAGAGACTGAAGGAATGGCCAATGAAAACTCATCCAATTGGAGACACACATGGACAAGCTCCAATCCATGACATTATTAAGGATACTCTTTGATGCTTTCACACAGGAGCATTGCATAATTGTCTATTGAGAGGCTCGACCCAGCAGTTGACAGAAGCAGTAGTGGATCCACAGTCAAACATTGCTTAGACCTTGGTAACTCTGATGGAAGGGTGGGGGGAAAGATTGAGGGCCCTGAAGAGGATAGGAACTCCACAGGAAAACCAGCAGACTTAACTATCCTTGATCCTTGGGGACATTCAGAGACTGAGCCACAAACAATAACACACACAGGCTGGACAAAGGACCCTGGCCCTTAAGTAGCAGATTGCAGGTCAGTCTTCATGATGGTCCTACAACTACTGTAGCAGGAGCTGTCCCAAAGCTGCTGTCTATCATTGGAATCTGTTCCTTTCACTGGGCTGACACTTCTGGCCTCAGCAGCGAGGATGCACATAACCTAATACAGACTTGATACACCATCATGGGTACCCAGGGGCCCACATCCTCTCAAAGGACAAACAGAAGATACAGTAGAGAGTCTGTGAAGGCAGGTGACCTAGAGTAGGGACTCCACTAATTCAGAGCCATTTTAATTACAAAAACTTAAAACTGGAGAGAATCCAGATTCCCTTCAACCAAAATATGGATATGGAAAATGTGGTTCATTTACAAAATGAAATATTATTCAGCTATTAAATACAATGACATCATGAATTTTGCAGACAAATGGACACAGCTAAATACTATCATCTCTGTGAGGTAACCTAGACTTAAAAGCATGTGCATGTATGTACTCACAAGTGAATAATAATCATAAAATACAGGAAACCCACACTATACTCCATAGATACAAAGAAACTAAACAAGAAGGAAGGCCCAAATGAGAACGGTTGAATTATTACCACTCAGAAGGCGGAATAAGCAATCATAGGAGGCAGATGGAAGAGAGAGAACTGGATAGAAGAGCAGAAAAGAAAGAGGAATTGGGTAGAAGCAGCAACAGGTGTGGTGAGAGACAAGAGAGGGCCAGAGGGGGAAAATGAATCAAAATCTGCAGCTGCCTGGGGAAGGGAGGGAGTACATTTAGGATGTGCTAGAGAGCATGAATTGGAGGGTGACAAGGAGTCTATGGGGTTGATCTTAGCTGAGATGCATAGCAGTAAAATATGGATGGTGCAGAGGCCACATCTGCAGTCAGGCAGGACACCCAGTGGAGAGTTAAAGACACCAACCAATCCAAAAACCTTTATACCCAAAATTTGTTCTTATCCACAAGAATGCAATCTACAACATAGATTCTGTACAGCAGCAAAATAACCCTTTGATACCATGTTGTTGTTCTAACTTGCTACTCTGCTGCTGTGATTGAATCCTCTGAGCAAAAGCATCTCAGGTAATAAGTGGTTGTTGTGCATGGTTCTGTCAGATCACAGTCCATCATTTTGGGAGCTTAGAGTAGAAACTGAAGGCAAAAATCATGGACAAACACTGTCTCCTGGCTTGCTCTTTTGCTTGGTCCCTGTCTCATGCTCAGCCTGCTCTCTCATGCAGCTCAGGACCACTTGCTTAGGGATAGTGCCACCCTCAGTGGAAGAGCCTTCCTAATCAATCATCAACACTATCTCTAACAGACATAGTAACCAGCCATTCTGATGAGGGCACGCCCTCGATTGAGTATCCTTCAGATGACTGAAGCTCTGAAATGCCGAGAATTTAAGACAACTATGACACAGACACAATAATAAATAAGAAAGTTGTAACATCCCAAAACCAATGGGCTAACCATATCAATACAAGAGGCCATGCTACCCCATGAGGGAGTTGGAGTTGTGGCTGAGCAAGGACAAAATAGGGAGGGCACCTGTCTCAGAGCAGGGAAGGATACACTGGAATGGGGACCTCAGAGACTGTGCTGCTCTGGGGTGAGGTGTCTTTAACCCTGGGTTCCCAGGCCAGCACTACCAAAGATGTGGCTAAAACAGCTGGAAGGTGGACAGAAAAGCAGATGGTCCCACACAACTCAAATGACCACCAACAAAGGACAGGATCTCTGACCCAAGGAAGATATGATAAATTTGTTAGAATTGATGAAGAATGACTTTCCATCTTATGACAACTAACAAGTTCAAATCTACAGAGTCACATATGGACTGGGCAGAGGGTAGTTCATGAGGTGGGAAATGAGATCTTTCTCTTTCCACCCTATGAAACAAGGTAGGCAGAGCCTGACTTTGCCCAGGATGCTGTCTGGAAGATCTCTCTGTCATGGACCAATCAATGGGTCTAGGTCCTGTTGTTAAGAAAGATTTAACCCAAGGTGTGGGGCTAGTAACTAAATCGACTAGGGTGGAGTCTGTCTTATTTCATCAATGAGAGAATAACAAAGTGCCACACACAAAGTAAATAGCCACAAGGGGACAGTAAAGGCTACCCAGCAGATTCTACCACTTGGACAGTGGAGAAAATAAAGACAGGCAGGTAGCTGTGAGCACTGTAGCAGGGTTCCAAGTCTTCTCTACCCTTACCAGAAATTAAGACCAGAGAAACACTGTCCACTATACCAGGCTCTAAAACATCTTTGAAGCCCTTAGGGGCTAGGAATGTCCAGCATATCCAGTATAGCATGGTACCATGTTCAATTTAGTCATCTCCCTCCACATATAATCAAGAAAAACCTGAAAACGAAGGCATACACAAAAATCTGGCAGAGAAGCCACTGACACAGGAAGAACAATGGTTCATTTTAACAACCGACCTTTCAATCCTTTAGTTGGGAGTCCTGAGGATCTTGGGTCAATGCACTAAGATGTTATGTCCAAGCCACAGAGAGCACAATGACCAACAAGGAGCCTATTGCAATGCAAACACATGGAGGTCTTTATTATGAGCTCTTTAATAAGGATTTTCACCAGTCAGCCTCACGTGAGATCTAAACTGAGACACCAAGTCTAGAGGTGCTGGATATTTATTGTAGTTACAGCGAGATTGGGACATTAACACACAGGTCAGCAACTTAACATTTTAAAAACTACATGTCTGGTATAATCTGTAGGAACCAATCAAAAGGGCAAAAAATCATCTGACAACCATGCTGGATAGACTAACTTTGTCTCTGTAAGGTGTATTAGTTATCAATATGTAGCTTAACCCTGCAGTTGTACCTTGACTGGCTGTGGACAAGGTGGGCTTTTCATAGGATGTTTGCTCAAGTGGACTTGGTGCACTTTGTGGACTTTGTGATTTACAAACTCATCTTTGTGCCTGAGGCCCTTATTATTGAAAGATGCTCCTGTTCAACCACAAGCCATGCAAGGCAGTAGAAAAGGTAGTTTGTCCAAAGACCTGCCTCACTATCTGTTACTGCAGATCCTAATATCAGTTGTACTTACTTTTAGACAGAATACAAGTGGAAGTTGCCTCTCCCCCTGTGCATCATCTTATAGATAAGATAGACAATGCCCAGCTGCCCTTCCTTTCCTGCCTCATCCCTGTGTCTCAGCCCCACTTGAGCAGATAGTCCCTGTTCAACCACATGCTTTACCTGCCAGGAAACAGGTAAGCTTTCTATAGATCTACCACACTGTCTGTTATCCGAGATGTAATGATCACAGTTTCCCCTAGCACTGTACTAAACACCAGAGGCAGCTTTACCTCTGTCCTGACTCTATCTCCTTGTGGATTCCTAAGATCATCTCTTTCTGCCCACTGCTTCTTCCTGCTCCCAACATTAGCAAGCATTCCCTCTTGAGGATACCCACTAAACATGTCAGTAAAAGAGGCTACATCAGGCAACTTTCTCTGTAAATCCAGACATCAAATAGCAACCCAGGAGCAAAACTCCCACCCAAGCAAGACAAATCCAGAAATCAGTACCAAGATAATAATCACTTCAAACCCAGAGGCCTAGACACCAGCATAGGAATATAATAAATAACAGCCATAAAAATAAGTCACCAAAAGGCCCAAGCTATCCTATCACAGCAGGTCCTGAGAAATTAAAACATGCAACAGATATGGTACAAAAGAGGTTGTTTGGGGGCAGGGAGACGAGTGAGAACCTGGGGAAGAGATAGAGGCACAGAAGAGGATGTGCAGACAGACAGACAGACAGGCAGACAGACAGGGGGCAGAGAGAGAGCCCTGAGAGTAAACAAAGAGAATAGAGAGGGGCATGAACTAAGACAGGGAACAAACAGAGAGAGCTGTGTACCTGGTGGTTCCTGTATATAAAGCACACCTGACAATACCAGCAGGTGATGGAGGCAGGGACTGACTTAAGCTGTTGCTAAGTCCCTGAGAGCAGAGCATTGAAATTGCCTGTGCACTGGCAACTACAGAGACAAGGTTCACTCAGAGAACAGGAAAGAAAGAGAGAATCTCAGACATTAAGAATGACTATGACAAAATGGATACATCATCAAAAAATGTGGATTTGAAAAATTTTCTGGCCCTAAACAACCAAAAATTCTGAAACATATGAGAAGGGAAAACTACAGATGATTGGAATAGAGAAAGGTGACTATCAGCACAAAGGGCTGATAAAAATTATTTTCAATGAAATCATAAAGGAAACTTTTCCTAAACCAAAGAAGATGACGGTTAATGTACAAGAAGCATCCAAAACTCGCAACATATTGGAGAAAAACAAAAGTCCCTTTACCACATAATAATCAAACACTAAACGTAAAAAATAAAACAACATAAAAAACTGTTCCAGAAAAAAATTAACAAAAACTAAACAAAACAAAACCAAGTAACATATAAAAGCAGATCTATTAGATTTATGTTGGCTTCTTAATGTATACTATAAAAGACAGAAGAGTTTGGACACATGAGATGCAGAGTCAGAGAAACCACCCGTGTTTCTACAGGAAAGTAACTGGTCCAAATGTTTTGTGCAGATTCAGAATCAGTCATGATAGTGATGTTACTCAGAGGTCACCTCCTGATATAACACGTGATGGGCATCACCAGGGACCTCACAGATGGTCACATCTGGCTGATGCTTCCCATGCAGCCCCAGAGAGGACCCAGCACCCCAGCTCCCACTGCTTAGCCACCTGCCCCTACCCATTGTGGGCAGTGATCCTGTGCTCACCATGACTCGATTTCAGAGATTCCCTGAGGTCTCCACACAGCACCAGACAGCAGGGCTCAGAGCAGGGCACAGATGACCATTCAAGCCTGCACAGGCACAGTGAACTTGCAGATTGGCACCCGGAAGAACCCGCCTCCTTGTCTGATTGGCAGGTCTGGCTGGAAGCCTTGATTGGCCAGCGAGTCTTAGCACTCCTCAAGGTTAAAGTGAGCTTCCGGTCCAGGGTCAGACTTTTTCCAGAGCTGGGGGGGGGGGTTGGACCCCATTAGCATTTGTTTCTGTCTTCAAAGAGGAATCTCACCCCACCCAGCCCTGGGGGAGAACCCAGCATTCCAGCTCTGGCTGTTCAGCTGCCTGCTCCTCCCCTCTGAGAGAAATGATCCTGCACCTACCAGGACCTGACTCCAGACCTTACCTGAGCTTTCCTCACAGCACTTGCCTTCTTCTTCCTGTAATCAAGGTGAACAGCTTCCATAGCCCAGTACTCAGTGTGCAGTGGAGGCATCAATCTGACCCACAAGTGGAAGGATGTTCCAGCTATTTCTTAGCATTCTGTCTAAAGTCCACCCCAGTTACCTGGCAACAGCTAGGTATGCTCCTCCCCACGGTTACCTGGCAAATACAGTGTAGGACTGACACCCTGTAAATGTGGCTACTTGCCCCTTCCTCTCATTTGATCTCTTGATCTCTTGTTCTCTTTTTCTCTTGCCCTCTTGGGCTCTTCCCTTCCCGCCTCTCTCTCGAATGCTCATGCCTGACCTCTACTTCTCTACTCTGCCACTCCCTGCTTTTCTCTGCCTCTACTACCCTCTTAACTCCCCTCTCCATGTCCTGAATAAACTATATTCTATACTGTACTGTCTTGTGGTGGGTTGCTTCTGGGGAAGAGCTGTCTCAGCATGAGGCATGGTCCTTCCAGGGGAAGAAATATCTCAGCAGGAGGCATGAGCCTGCTGAGACATCCCCTTCCCCCACACCTCCCCTCACACCAATAGAACATATTCCATCTCTCTTTAAAGAAAGGTAACTATGGGGAGGAGGATACCTGGCTGTCACCAGGTAACTGTGAGTTAGAGTTTTAGACAGAATGATAAAACCATTAACACTAAAGAGGGATTTTAGGAAACAAGAGACTTATTTTGTGGCTTCATGCTCGGCTCAGGGAAACTGAAACTAGTTGAGAAGAGTAAAGGGTCAGTGGGAGAGGGGAGGGAGTGGGTGATGAATGACAAATATGAACAAAACACATATTAAAACATAAAAAAGTCACAATGAAACCAATCATCATGCATAACTAATACATTCAAATAAAACGTTTAAAAAGTCCATTTACTGGCCAGTTAGCATTCTTTATGATACATACACAAAACATTACATCTCCCATAAATGCTGGTTTTGTTCTGCTTGTTTTGTTTAGGTGTGTGCACGTGTAAACATTTATGTACACATATACATGTGGCCAGAGGTCAACCTTGGTGTTGTTCCCCAGTGGCCATCCACTTTCTTTCTTTCTTTCTTTCTTTCTTTCTTTCTTTCTTTCTTTCCTTCCTTCTTTCTTTCTTTTCTGTGTTTGAGGTCTTTCAGTGGCCTCCCTCCCCCTCTCCGTCTCTTTCTTTCTTTCTTTCTTTCTTTCTTTCTTTCTTTCTTTCTCTCTTTTCTTTCTTTCTTTTTTTCTTCTCTGTATTTATTAATGGGAGAAGTGCTCTCAGTGGCCTGGAACTCATCATGTAGGACTGGCTGGCTGCTTAGTGAGCCCCAGGGAACTGCTTGTCTTAGTCTTCACACTTCTGGGATTACAGGTGTGTGCCTGCTACCGTGTCCACCTTTTCTGTTTTGTTTTGTTTTGTTCTGTTTTAAGAAACCCAACTTTGGTCCTCTGGAAGTGCAGCAAGTACTCCTAATTACAGGGTCATCTCTCCTCATTACCAGTTTTCTGCTTTTTCCCACATAGGCACTGTATGCTCTTCACATGTGTCCTGAGGATACTACTCAGGTCCTCATACTTGCAGGGCAAACACTTTACCAACTGAGCTATCACTCCTCTCCATAAAAGTTGTTTTTGCATTTCATTTAAATCACATAAAAATGAAAAGGGAAAAACCAGGGCTTGCACTAAGAATGTAGCTCACTAGTAGCAAACTTGTCTAAGGTCCTCAGGTTGGTCTCTAGAACAAAGAGTAAATAAAAATAATTTAAAACAGAAGAGAAAGTAAAGGGTAGAAATGGACATTTATTTATACTCATATGTATGTGGATGATTGAACACAAGTTTGTGTATGGCCTGAACAAGTGCTATCTATCTATCTACCTATCTACCTATCTATCTATCTATCTATCTATCTATCTACCTATCTATCTATCTATCTATTATCTATCTATCTATCTATCTATCTACTTATCTACCTATCTATTATCTATCTATCTATCAGTTTCTAAGACAGGGTCTCACTATGTAGCTGTGGCTGTCCTGGGGCTCAGTATGTCGGCTAGACTGACTTTGCCTCCTGAGTGCTGGAATTGAAGGTATGTGCCACTATGTCTGGCTCATTTTATCATTTAAAAATTGGTTTATTTACTTTTTTATGTGGGTGGGTGTTTTGCCTGCACATATATCTATCTGTTCAGCATGTGTACGAATTGCCTTGGAGGTCCGAAAAAGGCATTGATTGGATTCTTTAAAACTGGAGGTACAGGTGATTATTATCTGCCATGTGGGTGTTGGGAACTGAACCTGTGTCTTTGGCAGGAGTGACAAGTACTTTTAAGGGTTGAGTCAAGACTTTATTACTTTTAGATTATGAGAGTATTTTCTTAAATGCATATCTGTACCATGTGTGTGCTTTGTGCTCATGGAGACTAGAAGAGGATATAAGGTTCCAGGAAATGGAGCTACAGAGTGTTGTGAGCACATCTTATGGAATAAAAAGAAAATGAAACTGTCTCTAAGATGAAGGTTCATAGCACAAAATCCCTACATGACAACACTGGCAATTTAACACCTTGCTTTATAGTCTAGAACAGAAAGAAGGGAGTGAGCAATAGAGAACAGAAGTAGACATCAAGGTATCATCAAATCGGGAGCAGAAATCCATACAATAGAAAGAGAAGAATACAAAGAATTAATTAAACATGGAGTTGTTCCTTTCAGTCTTTTATTAGACAAAATAGAAACACTTGTTAAAAATAGAGAATATCCAAATTAATGAAATCTGAAATGTTAATGGTGACAAAATAACAGACAATGAAGAAAGCCAGAGAATGGCAAAGACATAGTTTTAAAATGCCTGTACAACACCAAATTAGAAAAGGCTAATCTCCTCAATAGGTTCCACTTACCAAAGTTAAATCAAACTAAGGTAAATAACTTAAACAGACATAAACACCTAGAAAAAGAGAAGTCATTACAAGTCTGCCAACAAATAGAGGCCAGGGTCATGAATTTTAGGGTAGAATCCTACCAGACTTCCAAAGAGGAGTTCATGAAAATACTCCTCAAAGTATTCAACAATATAGAAGAAGAAGAAACCTTAGCTGATTTTATTTTGTGATCCCATGGTTACTCAAATATACAATCAATATAAAAATTCAGCTACAAAAAAGAATTACGGACCATTTTCCCTTAAAACCACAGATGCAAAAATATTTAATAAAATACATTAAATAAAATAGAAAACACTTCAAAAGATCATCCTCCATGATCAATGAGGCAGGGTTCATTAAAGAGATCCAGGAATGGTTTAATATAATGTGCTTAATGTGTAAGAAAGTAAAACAAGTGGTCATCTCATTAGATGATGAATAATTCTCTGACAATATTTAATCCCACTTTATGATAAAGTCTTTGGAGTGATTAAGGATACAAGGGACAAACCTAAACATAATAATGTCACTTTACTGCAAACCTGTAGCCAACATTAAATTAAATGGAGAAACATTCATATTAATTCCACTAATTCACAAACAAGAGTAGGTGATCCATTCTCTCCATATCTATTAGAATTACTATCTAAAAGTTTAGCAAGAGCAATAAAACTGAAGAAGATAAAGGTGATATGGATGAGAAAGGAGGAAGTAAATTTATTTCTTTTTAGGTTTTTCGAGACGGTTTCTCTGTGTAGGCCTGGCTGTCCTGAAACTCACTTTGTAGACCAGGCTGTCCTCGATCTCAGAAATCTGCCTGCCTCTGCCTCCCAAGTGCTGGGATAAAAGGCTTGTCACACCACTGCCTGTCCAAAATTGTCTTTATTTGCAGATGATACAAGGGGAACAAAACTTCCCAAATGTAATTCCTAGACTTGATAAGCAGTTTCAGCAACATTGTTGGATACATGATCAACTAAAAAATACAAAGAAAATGCAGAGAATATCAGCATGCAGGCAGACATGAGGCTGGAAAAGGAGCTGAGAGTTCTGCATCTTCATGAGAAGGCATCCAGGAAGAGACTGTCTTCCATCCAGTTGGTAGGAGAGTCTGTTTTTTACTGGCCGGAGCTCCAAAGACCACCACCCTAGGACTTCACTTTATTCAAAACAGTAATATCTACTCCCACAAGGCCAAACATACTAATATTGTCACTTCTTAGGGACAAGAATATTTAAATCACCACAGTATATTCCTACTATAAATTCTTTCATGCATTTAAATATGAATAGGACATGCAGATGCTTTACCACATTGATTACTTTCAGAAGGTTTCTCTCTAGTATGTGTTGATGTTTCTATTCAGAGAATACTTTGGCATGTAAAGGATTTTCCAAATTGAGTACATTCACAAGATTTCTGTCCAATTTGTGGTCTTTTATCTCTTTGGAGACTACAGTGATAGGCACAGGTGTTTCCACGTTTGTCACATTCATAAGGTTTCTCTGAAAAGTGTGTTACTTGAAGTATTTGGAGAGTACAATGTCATGCAAAGACTTTACCTCATTCATGGCATTCATGCAGTTTCTCTACAGTATGTGTTCTTTTATGTATCTGATGATGCCTGTGACATGCAAGGGCTTAGCACCTTGATGACACTGAGTCACTCTCTTGAATGTGTTCTATTATGTAGTTGCAGATAAAAGTGAATTGTCAGTTTTTCCACAGTGATTACATTAATGAGGCTTCTCTCCAGTGTGATTTCTTTGTGTGTGTAAAGAACTCTGACATACAAAGGCTTTACCACATTGTGAATATTCAAGCAGGTTTCTTTCTGGTATGTGATCTCTCCTGTCATTGCAGATGACTGTGACTTGCAAATGCTTTACAACACTGATTATATTCATGAGGCTTCTCTCCTGTACCTGTTCTTTTATAATAATGGAGATGCTAAAGTTCTGAAAAGTCTTTACCACGTTGATCACATTCATGAGGTTTCTTCCAATGTGGGATCTTTTATGTTTTTGAAATTAGTGGGACATGCAAAGGCTTTAGCTCAAAGATTACATTCATAGTTCTGTCCAATACGGGTTCTTTTATGTTTTGGAAAAAATCTTTATAGAAAGACTTTTACCACTATAAAGTCCTCACAAAAGGGAGGAACTCCCCCCACCCAAGCCTCAGGAATTCATGGTCACCCAATAACTCACAAGACACAGAAGTTGATGTAATCAGCAAGAGATATATTTTGACCAGCATGCTGAGGTCAAGACCCGGAACCCATGCAGGGGCAGTTGGGTTTGACCCCAAGCTTTGGAGGCACAGGGAATTTAAAGGCAAAACCACAAGGAAAAAACCATGATTCAGGGGGAGTCAAGGGGGGTTATTGGAAAGCACCTGTGGAAAGTCCCAGCCCATTATTCAGTTTGTGACAGGGTCTAAGTAACAGTCAGGGAGAATATTCTGTATAGTCTATTCTCAACAGCCTATTCATACTCAACCATCCTGTGGTCAGCCAAATTTCTGAAACACAGAGTTCACGAATGAGCTGACCTGTATTCTTGGTTCTGCTCAGCATGCGAGAAATTTTTGAAAATTTTTAACACTTTCACCACAATGATTACATTCATAGGTTTCTTTCCAATATGGGTTGTTTTATGGTTTTGGAGACAAAAATTTTCTGAAAAGGCTTTTACCATATTAATTACATTCACACAGTTTCTCTCCAGTATGTGAACATTTATGTCTTTGGAGAATTTTCAATTATAATGATTTTTTCCACATTGATTACATATCTAAGAATTCTCTCTGGTATGTTTTTTTTTTTATGATATTGCAGATGACCCAGTTGTGTAAAGCCTTTACCATACTGATTACATTCATAAGGTTTCTCTCTAGTATGGGTTTTTTATGATATGGGAGATAACTGGAAGTTGTAAAGGCTTTGCCACATTGATTACATTCATTAAGGTTTCTACCCAGTATGTGTTCTTTTATGTCTTTGAATATTACTGTGTTGTGAAAAGGCTTTACCACATTGATTACATTCATAAGGTTTCTCTCTAAGTATGTGTTCTTTTATGATATTGGAGACTACTGTGACGTGTAAAGCCTTTACCACATTGATTACATTCATGAGGCTTCTCTCCAAGATGTGTAATTTTATGACTTTGGAGATGACTGTGTTGTGTAAAGGCTTTACCACATTGGTTACACTCATAAGGTTTCTATCCAGTATGTGTTCTTTTATGTTTTTGGAGATAACTATGACGTGAAAAGGCTTTACCACATTGATTACAATCATAAGGTTTCTCTCCAGTATGTGTTCTTTTATGTTTTTGGAGATAACTATGACGTGAAAAGGCTTTACCACATTGATTACAATCATAAGGTTTCTCTCCAGTATGTGTTCTTTTATGATATTGGAGACCACTGTGACGTGAAAAGGCTTTACCACATTGATTACACTCATAAGGTTTCTCTCCAGTGTGTGTTCTTTTATGTCTCTGGAGACTACTGTGACATGAAAAGGCTTTACCACATTGATTACATTCATAAGGTTTCTCTCCAGTATGTGCTCTTTTATGTTTTTGGAGAGTACTGTGTTGTGAAAAGGCTTTACCACATTGATTACATTCATGAGGCTTCTCTCCAAGATGTGTAATTTTATGACTTTGGAGATGACTGTGTTGTGTAAAGGCTTTACCACATTGGTTACATTCATAAGGTTTCTCTCCTGTATGTGTTCTTTTATGTTTTTGGAGACAACTATGACGTGAAAAGGCTTTACCACATTGATTACATTCATAAGGTTTCTCTCCAGTATGTGTTCTTTTATGTATTTGGAGATGACTGTGACATGAAAAGGCTTTACCACATTGAATACATTCATGAGGTTTCTCTCCAGTATGTGTTCTTTTATGATATTGGAGACTACTGTGATGTGAAAAGGCTTTACCACATTGATTACATTCATGAGGCTTCTCTCCAAGATGTGTATTTTTATGACTTTGGAGATGACTGTGTTGTGTAAAGGCTTTACCACATTGGTTACATTCATAAGGTTTCTCTCCTGTATGTGTTCTTTTATGTATCTGGAGATGACTGTGACGTGAAAAGGCTTTACCACATTGAATACATTCATGAGGTTTCTCTCCAGTATGTGTTCTTTCATGGATTTTGAGATAACTTTGTTGTGTAAAGGCTTTACCACATTGCTTACATTCATAATGTTTCTCTCCTGTATGTCTTCTTTTATGTACTTGGAGATAACTGTGACGTGAAAAGGCTTTACCACATTGGTCACATTCATAAGGTTTCTCTCCAGTATGTGTCATTTTATGGACTTGGAGATGATCGCGATGTGAAAAAGCTTTACCACATTGATTACATTCATGTGGTTTCTCTCCAGTATGACCTCTTTCATGCCTGCAACAATAATGGGCACATGTGAAAGCTTTACCACATTCATTATGCTGATCAATCCTTTTATCAATATGAACAAATTCTGCAGTTGGTCTAAAAATAAAGAACACTCAGATCTTAAGGTTTTATCCTTTTGATGTTCACAGTTGTACTTGCTCACTGTGGGTTGCTTTACCTATTTTAAAATACCTGTGATGGTAAGAGCACTTATTACATCCCTCACATTTATAACAATCTTTTTCTATATGAGATTTCTATATCATATATTTCACATGTCTGAAGATATCAGGGTATTAAAACACTGATTGCTTTTTTTAGTTTTTCCTGTAGTGTGAATCACACCACAACAGCAGTGTGAGCCAGGACAAACAGAATAATTTCCAAACTTATAGTACCCATAGAGATTTTCTGCAGTGTGACTTGGGGATGTCCCCAGTAAAGACAGAAACCAATTAACTGCAAAAACCTATCATATTCAGAATGTCAACCAAAGCAGAATACTATATATCTTCTCATTGTTTTGAAATAGATAAAGGTACATTGTTTCTTTTAATATCACTAGGCTCACATGGTTTCATCCATTCTGACAATTGATAGGCCCATTAAAAAAGAAGAACAAGTGAAAGGTTTCCATGTTGGATTCATACAATTTGACAATTTGTTCTTTGTAGACATCTGTTATATGGATTAAGGTTTCTCCACAACTTTCTTCACTCTCACTAACTGACCACTCAATAAACCTAGAAATGTCTGTATAAGAATATGAGTATCACCAAATTTACTATAGACTATTTGCTTATTGGATGGATTTGTATATATATTTATCACTATTCAATGTGCAACATCTAAATATTATGAGCCTATTCAGATTGGTACTTCAGCAGCAAAGCTCTAATGGAGCTACAAATCAATTAAAGGTATCTCTTAAGGCATTGTTTCTATGTCTTCTTCCTTAGAGGAATGCCTTAAAACATAAATCAGATAACTGACACTGAGGACCATGGCTTTGTGAAAATATTATAATCATAGCTATACTTGAAGGACTAATTTTTTTACACACTTGCTTTTATTTAGAGCTTCCAAAACACATTAAATTTTTCTCCCAGGCATATTTGTATCAGCTTGCACATGAAAATTACCTTTCACACCTTCTAAAACTTTGATGTTGTTCTTCAATATGATGATCTTCCCAACTGTAACCTAAAACACAGTACCAGAAAATGAATGATATAGTATTGGAAATTAGGTAAAATTCAAGTTACTGTAAATTTTGACAGCACTGGACCTGATTTATTCAGCTCAATCTTCCTCATTCTCAATTGAAATAACAGAGGATCATCAATAACCAAGAACCACTTGTTCCATTTTTTGAAAAGCAAAAGAAAATTCACTGTCTTACCTATAGCAGTGAGGTTCTGGTAGGTCTCCAGCATCACATCTTTGTAGAGATTCTTCTGGGAAGGATCCAGCAAATTCCACTCTTCTGCAGTGAAGTTCACATGCACATCATCATAAGTCACTGTTTCCTAAAATATCACACACATGTGTACAACAGAAAGCATGATTGTGACATCACTCTAAATAAATGGATACTTTGTAGACATTGTAATAATGTTATTATTGTGCTTCCTCCACTTATTTTCTGAAACAGGAGTAATAATCTAATCATTCTGTCATTTTAGAAGGAAACTGAATTATAAGTTTCACCTGTGTCACTCCTGATCCCTTTGAATAGGATATAGCCTTGCAACACAAATGGCAACTGAGAGGGATATGCAGGGGAAACAGATCTACTGTACTGAGCACACATCTGAAAAGCTGTATGAACAATTACTAACTACAAAGGTGATGGGCAAGCTGTGTGTATTTGCTCATGTCTTTAATCACAGAGGTACAGGCAGGTGTATGTCATTGAGCTGGATGCCAGCTCAGTCTATGCAATGAGTTTCAGGACAGCAAAAGTTACATGTTAAGAACCTCACTCTGCTACAAAAAATAAACCAGGAAACAAAAATGATAGAATGAACTCACAGGTTTTTTTACTGAAGTTCCTGCAAAGAATTATACATTCACGGCAGTTCTGTATTCATCTTGCATAAACATAAAGTGAACCAGTTTAAACAGCAACATTAATTAAATTTTATGAAAAGGGAATGCATGTGTAAACAGTTAAAAATTGACAGATGAAAATATTAGTAAAATATATGTTTTATTTTGTTTTGTTTGTTTTTTGTTTTTTTTTTTTTTTCTGTTTTCGAGACAGGGTTTCTCTGTGTAGCCCTGGCCGGCTTTAGAACTCACTCTGTAGACCAGACTGGCCTGGAACTCAGAAATCCTGTCTCTGCCCCTCAAGTGCTGGGATTAAAGGCGTGCAGTACCACCACCCAGCAGTAATGTATACGTTGATCAGAAATAAAGAATGCAGTTCAGGAGTTATAGCTCAGGAGATGGAAGCTCTTGCTGGTCTTCCACATAATGGAGGTCAATTTCTAGCATACACATGTAGACCAACACCTGTTCATTTCTTCAAGATCAGGAGTTCTGAGGTCATCTTCTGACAACAATAAAGATGAGGCACACATTCATATTCATGTACCCAGCCATAATACACTTATTTATTCAAAACTTTCACAACAAACATAAGAGGGAGAACATCATACACCTGCAATTCAATGAATATGAAGCATCAGATAATATTGATGACATGAGCAGAAGCCATCTGGAGAAATAGAATATAATTTATGCATTTGGCTGAATTTCAAAATGAAAGAAGTGGATGAAGAGCAGCAAAAAATCATGTGCTTATTGAACAAAAAAATGTCAGGTGACTTATGTGGTTTCTATATCTACAATAAGAACAGGAATTGCTTAACAGAGAATTTTGTTCTAGAAAACCAAAAACAGAATGAATAAAGTTAAAAATATAAAACCACCAAGTTTGCAAAATAGCATAGCATTGAACAGCAAATGTGTGCACAGTATATTATGTGATTGAGGGACAGAGTACCAATGGGGAATGTATGGGAGCATGAGAAGAAAGCTGAAGGGTCAGATTCAACCACAACACTGGAGACACCCAGAACAAAATGTATTCTGTCTAAAAGAAATGTAGAAATGAAGCAGGAGCAGAGACTAAAGGAGTGGACAATGGAAACTCATTCAATTGGAGACCAACATGGACAAGCTCCAATCCATGACATTATAAAGGATACTCTGTGATGCTCCCACACAGGAGCCTTGCATAATTGTCCATTGAGAGGCTCCACCAGCAGCTGACTGAAGCAGAAGAGGAGATCCACAGTCAAACATTGCATGGTTCTTGGTAACTCTGATGGAAAAGTTGGGGGAAGGATTAAGGGCCCTGAACAGGATAGGAACTCCACAGGAAGACCAGCAGACTCAATTAACCTTGATATTGGGGACATTAAGAAACTAAGACAAAAACAATAACACTCACAGGTGGACAAAGTACCAATGGCCTGTAAGTAGCAGATGTGCATCTCAGTCTTCATGAAGGTCTTACAACTACTGTAGCAGGAGCTGTCCCTAAAGCTGCTGTCTATCATTGGAATCTGTTCCCATAACTGTGCTGCCACTTCTGGCCTCAGTGGAGAGGATGCACCTAACCCAATAGAGACTTGATACACCATCATGGATACCCAGGGACCCACACCCTCTCAAAGGACCAACAGGAAATAGAGGAGGAACTCTGCGAAGGCAGGTGATCTAAAGTAGGGACTCCACTAATTAAGAGCCATTTTATTTATAATAACTTGAAAGTGGAAATAATACAGATGCTGCTCAACCAAAATATGGATATAGAAAATGTGGTTCATTTACAAAAGGAAAAACTATTTAGCTGTTAAATACAAGGACATCATCAATTTTGCAGGTAAATGAATACAGCTAGAAACTATCATCTCGATTGAGGTAACACAGATCTAAAAGCACATGCATGTATGTACTCACTTACAAGTGAATAATAATCATAAAATACAGGAAACCCACAATACATTTCATTGACACAAAGAAACAAAACAACAAGGAAGGCCCAAATGAGCATGGTTGAATCTCACTCAGAAGGGGGAGTAAAGCAATCATAGGAGGCAGATGAAAGAGAGAGAACTGTATGGGAGAGTGGATAAGAAAGGGAAATCGGGGAGAACCAGCAACAGGTGTGGTGAGAGACAAGAGAGGGCCAGAGGGGAAAATGAATCAAAATCTGCAGCTGGCTGGGGGTGTGAGGGGTACATTTAGGATACATTTATGTGTCAGAGACGATAAATAAGTACCAAGGAGTCTATGGGGTTGATCTTAGCTGAGATGCATAGCAGTGAGATATGGACGATGAAGAGGCCACATCCTGCATCAGGCAGGACGCCCAGTGGAGAGTTAAAGACACCAACCAATCCAAAAATCTTTTTACCCAAAATTTGTCCTGTCAACAAGAATATAATCTACAACATAGACTCTGTACAGCAGCAAAATAACCCTTTGATGCCATGTTCTTGTTGTTTTTGTTCTAACTTGCTTCTCTGCTGCGGTGATTGAATCCTCTAAGCAAAACCATCTTAGGTAATAAATGGTTGTTGTACATGGTTCTGTCAGATCACAGTCCATCATTTGTGAGCTTAGATTAGAAACTGAAGGCAGAAAACATAGAAAAACACTGTCTCCTGGCTTGTTCACTGTCTCAAGCTCAGCCTGCTCTCTCATCCAGCCCAGGACCACTTTCTTAGAGATATTGCCACCCTCAGTGGAAAAGCCTTCCTAATCAATCATCAACACTATCTCTCACAGACATAGCAACCAGCCATTCAGAAGTGGGCCGCCCTCGACTGAGGCTCCTTCAGATGACTGAAGCTTTGAAATGCTGAGAATTTTAGACAACTATGACACAAACACAATAATAAATGAGGAAGTTGTTACAACACAAAACCAATGATTTAACCATATCAATTACAGGAGCCCCTGACACCCCAAGAGGGAGTTGGAGTTGTGGCTGAGCAAGAACAAAATAGGGAGGGCACCTGGCTCAGAGCAGGGAAGAATACACTGGAATGGGGAGCTCAGAGGCTGTGCTGTCCTGGGCTGAGTGTCTTTAATCCTGGGTTCCCAGGCCAGTGCTACCAAATATGTGGCTAAAACAGCTGGAAGGTGGAAAGAAAAGCAGATTATCCCACACAACTGGAAATGGCCACCAACAAAAGACAGGATCTCTGTTCCAAGGAAGATATGATAAATTTGTGAGAATCAATGAAGAATGACCTTCCAGCTTATGACACCTCCAAGTTGAAAACTACAGAGTCACATATGAACTGGGCAGAGGGTAGTTCAGGAGGTTGAGAATGAGGACTTTGTCTTTCTACCCTTTAAAACAAGGTAGGTAGAGCCTGATTTTGCCCTGGATGCTGTCTTGAAGAGCTCTCTGTCATGGACTAGTCAATGGGTCTAGGTCCTGTTATTAAGAAGGATTTAACCCAAGGTGTGGGGCTGGTAACTAAATCCATTAGGATGGAGTCTGTCTCATTTCCTCAATCAGAGAACAAAGTGCCACGCAAAAAATAGACAGCCACAAGGGGGCAGTAAAGGCTACCCAGCATATGCCAACACTTGTACAGAGGAGAAAATTAAAATGGGAAGGTAGCTCTCAGCCATGTAGCAGGGTACTAAGTAGGCTGTAACCTCCCCCCAGTTTTTTTTCTATTGGATATTTTATTTACATTTCAGATGACATCCCCTTCCCCTATTTCCCCTCCTTAGAAAACCCATATCCCATGCCCCACTTCTCCTTTTTGCTTTTATACAATTTTTTAAAATGTTAATCAAAGGCTTTATAAGTTTGGTAATGCTCAATAAGAAGTGTAACTCACTACCCAACCTAGATATATCAACTATTTTGACTGGTGGAGACACGTGAACATCTGCCTCCATGCCCACCTTCTCTTTCTCTCTCTTTCTCTCTCTCATCACCTAGCTTTTCCTCTCCTCCTTCTTCTCTCTCCTTACTTCTTCTCTTCCTCTCAGTACTCCTTCCCCCTTAGCGCCTCCTACATATCACTCTTCCTGTTAAAATAAAACTTTTCTCTCAGAGTACAATTAGAGCATAATTATGTTTATTTGTACCAGCGAGGTACAAGATAGTCCATCATTTTGTTGACTAACCAGAACCTCTGTCATCTTTCCTATCCAAAACACTTAGTTCTGAACCTGGCTTTTTTCTTGGCTTTAGAATGAATGTCAGCTGAAAACCATCCCAAAAATTAAGACCATGGGCACACCATCCCCTACACCAGGCTCTGAAACATCTTCCAAGGCCTTTGTGGCTTCAACCCTGCAGTGCATCCACTATACTGTGCTTCCACAGTCACTTTAGTCATCTCCCTCCAAAAATAATCAACACAAATCAAAAAGCCAATGTACACAGACACAAATCTGACAGATAAGCTACTGACACAAAGAACAATCACACATCTTAACAGGCAGTCTTTCAATCCTTTAGTTGGGATTTCTGCGTGTTTTGAGGTTCCAGTCCATCCACCAAGATGTTGTGCCCAAGTCACTGGGTCCCCAGAGACCACCAGAACCTATTGCAATGCAATACACAAAGGTCTGTACTATGAGCTCAGTAACAAGGATTCTCCACACTCAATCTCACATCAGGTCCAAACTAAGAGACAGAGTCTAGGGGTGCTGAGTATTTATTGTAGTTTCAGCAAGCTTGGGTCATTAACATACAGGTCAACAACTTAATTTTTTTAGAAACAGCACATCTGGCATAATTTTTAGGAACCAAACAAGAAGACAAAACCATATGACAACTATGATGGGTAGGATAACTTATTTTTCCTCTTTAAGGTTTATTTGTTATCTATATGTAGCTAAATCCTGCTGTTGTACCTTGACTGGCTGTTGATAAGAGGGTTTTGTCATAGGATGTCTGCTCAAGTGGACTTTGTGCAATCTCAAAAATATAGGTGGTTGGACTTCATAACTCATCTTCTTGACTAAGCCCCTTATTATCAAAAGATACTACTGTTTACCTGCATGCCATGCCTGACAGTAGAACAGGTACTTTATCCAAAGGCCTACCTCACTGTCTGTTACTGCAAACCCTAATATCAGTTATCCTTACAACTAGAACAGAATACCAGTGGCCCTCACCATTGGAAAAGAATATTAGTGGAAATTACTGCTCCGCTTGTGCATGCCTCCTAAAGATACTGCACACAATGCCAACTTGCCCTTCCTTTCCTGCCTCATCTCTGTATCATAGCCCCCACTTGGGCAGACAGTTCCTGTTCACCCACATGCCATGCCGGAAAGGAAACAAGGTAAACTTTCTATAGATCTACCACATTATTTTTTATCCTGAATGCAATTTTCACAATTTTACTGTACTAAACACCAGAAGCAGCCTAACCCCAATAATGACAAAGTCTCCTTGTAGATTACTAAGATCATCTCTTCCTGCCCACCTCTTCTCCCAGCTTTCAACATTAGCAAGCATTCCCTCCTGAACATAACAAACAAACAGGTCAGTAAAAGAGGCAACACTCAGTCAAGGCTCCCTGAAAATCCATAAATTAAACAGTAACCCAAACACAAAACTCCCACCCAAAGAAGACAAATCCAAAAATCAGTACCTAAATCAATAATCACTTCAAACCCAGAGGCTTAGACACCACCATTGGAATATAATAAATAAAAATCAGGAAAATATGTCACCAAGAAATCCAAGCTATCCTATCACAGCAGGTCCTAAGAAATTAAAAAATGCAACAGATATGGTTGCAGGGAGATGAGTGAGAATCTGGCGAAGGGTTAGAGGCACAGAAGAGGACCTGCAGACAGGCAGGCAGACAGGGAGCAGAGAGACCTGAGAATAAACAAAGAGAATAGAGAGGGGCATGTGCAGAGAACAGAGACAGGGAACAAACAGAGAGAGAGAGAGCTGTGTAGCTGGTGGTCCGTTGACAACAGCAGCAGGTGATGGAGGCAGGGAATGACAAGCAGTAGCTAAGTCCCTGAGAGCAGAGCATTGAAATTGCCTGTGCACTGACAACTGCAGAGGCAAGGTTCATTCAGGGAACAGGAAAGGAAGAAAGAGTCTCAGACATTAAAAATGAATGGGACAAAATGGATACATCAGTCAATAATAAAAAAAGGTTGAGTCTAAAAGATTCCTGGCACTAAACATCTAGGATAATTAGGAATTCCAAATGTTTTTGGCAGATTCCGAATCAGCCATGACAGTGAAGTTACTCAGAGGTCACCTCCTGATCTAACACGTGAGGGGTATCACCAGGGACCTCACAGGTGGTCACATCTGGCTCATGCTTCCCATGCAGCCCCAGAAATTACCCAGCACCCCAGCTCCCACTGCTCAGCCGCCTGCCCCTACCCATTGTGGGCAGTGATCCTGTGCTCACCATGACTCAATTTCAGAGTTTCCCTGAGGTCTCCACACAGCACCCACAGCAGAGCTCAGAGCAGGACACAGATGACCATGCAAGCCTGCACAGGCACAGGAAACCTGCAGAATGGCACCCGGAAGAACCCACCTACTTTTCTGATTGGCAGGTCTGCATGGGAGCCTCGATTGGCCAGTGAGTCTTACTACTCCTCAAGGTTAAAGTGTGTTTCCGGGGCCTGGGTCAGACATTTTCCATAGCTCAGGAGAGGTTTGCACTCCATTAGCATTTGTTTCTGTCTTCATAGAGGAATCTCACTCCACCCAGCCCTGGGGGAGAACCCAGCATTCCAGCTCTGGCTGTTCAGGTGCCTGCACCTTTCCTCTGAGAACAATGATCCTGTACTTACCAGGACCTGACTCCAGACCTTACCTGAGCTTTCCTCACAGCACTTGCCTTCTTCTTCCTGTAATCAAGGTGAACAGCTTCCATAGCCCAGTACTCAGTGTGCAGTGGAGGTATCAATCTGACCCACAAGAGGAAGGATGTCCTGGCTATTTCTTAGCATTCTGTCTAAACTCCACCCCAGTTACCTGGCAACAGCCAGGTATGCTCCTCCCCACAGTTACCTGGCAACAGCTGGGTAGGCCTGATCCCCTGTAAATGTGGCTGCTTGCCTTTTCCTCTCTCTTTTGATCTCTTGCACTCTCTTTCTCTTGCCCTCTTAGGCTCTTCCCTTCCCCCTCTCTCTGCACATGCTCATGCCAGGCCTCTACTTCTCTACTCTCTGCCACTCTCTGCTTTTTTCTGCCTCTACTACCCTCTTAACTCTCCTCCCCATGTCCTGAATAAACTATATTATATACTATAATGTCTTGTGGTGGGTTGCTCCTGGGGAAGAGCTGTCTCAGTATGAGGCATGGTCCCTCCAGGGGAAGAAATATCTCAGCAGGAGGCATGAGCCTGCTGAGACATCCCCTTCCGCCAAACCTCTCAGATACGTGGAACACATTTTAATTCCATCTCTCTTTAAAGAGAGGTAACTATGGGGAGGAACATACCTGGCTGTCACCAGGTAACTGTGAGGTAGAGTTTTAGACAGAAAGCTAACACCATTAACATTAAAGAGGGGTTTTAGGAAACAAGAGACTTATTTTGTGGCTACATGCTGGGCTCAGGGAAACTTCAGCTTAGTTTTACCAGATGACAGGTATTACTCAACCCTGGAGAAAATCCAGGATCATAAGTGAAACACAGTTGAGCACTATTGGTACCATCAGTGGCAAAGTGAAGAAAAACCAGAGTTGTATTAGTACAGGTTCTCTAGATGAACATATCTCAAATCTTAGAGAGAATGAATCTCTCTATGTATGTAAAAAGGGGATTTAATAGAATGCCATAATTAAGGCTGTTAGACAAGGTAAATTAGAAAAACAAGGAATGGTTACTTTTGTGTTGCAGGATATTACAGCTGATATTCTGTGTATACCAGAATTCTGAAGAGAAGTACTTTGTAATGCCAGTCTTAAAAAAAAAATAAACAAACAAATCAATTTTGTTTTGTAAAAATGTAGGGCAAGTACAAAAAACAAAATCACTGCCCTTTCCAATGTCCTTTATATATGTAGGTTGTCAAAAGAGTCTGTAGCTCAGATTAAAGGTGGAACTGAACATTTCAAAAGAGCAAGAGCAAAAAAAGAAGTGTTTGTCACTTCAAAAGAAAATTAAACTTGTTAACTTGACCCTAGTTCATTTTGCTCCTAATGAAAATAAACTTAAAAATTGATATGAAAGGACAAAAATATATTTAATCAATATATTCACACAGGTACAATAAATATAAAATGATAATATGGGTCTGAATCTTTCCTTGGAATAGGTAACATGTACTAAAGAGTTTACTACTCCTAGACCAGAAGATGTTATTAATACTTGTCATTGTCCTCACTCATCAAAGACTAACATATCGGCTCGCCCCTCCTCCAGTCTGAGGCCTGCGGGTAAGTGCACCCAGGAGCCCCCCAGACACATTCTGGGGGATCCATATAACCCATAGCCAGCGCTAGCACGCCCTGTCCGCCGCTCGAACCTCCTGCAGTTTGAGGCCTGCGGGTAAGTGCACCCAGGAGCCCCCCAGACACATTCTGGGGGATCCATAGAACCCATAGCCAGTGCTAGCATGCCCCTTCTGCTGCTCGCCCCTCCTGCAGTCTGAGGCCTGCGAGTGAGTGCACCTAGGAGCCCCCCAGACACATTCTGGGGGATCCATAGAACACATAGCCAGCGCTAGCACGCCCCTTCCACCGCTCGCCCCTCCTCCAGTCTGAGGCCTGCGGGTAAGTGCACCCAGGAGCCCCCCAGACACATTCTGGGGGATCCATAGAACCCATAGCCAGTGCTAGCACGCCCCGTCCGCCGCTCGCCCCTCCTGCAGTCTGAGGCCTGCTGGTAAGTGCACCCAGGAGCCCCCCAGACACATTCTGGGGGATCCATAGAACCCATAGCCAGCGCTAGCACGCCCCGTCCGCCGCTCGCCCCTCCTGCAGTTTGAGGCCTGCGGGTAAGTGCACCCAGGAGTCCCCCAGACACATTCTGGGGCATCCATACAACCCATAGCCAGCACTAGCACGCTCCTTCTGCTGCTCGCCCCCCCTCCGGTCTGAGGCCTGCAGGGTCTGAGTCCCAGACCAGACCTCTACCAGGTCTGCAGTTGTGTGGACCCCGGATTCCACCTGAGACATACTGGAAGGTCCGCTCAACCCAGAGCCACAGAGGATCAACTGAACTCAGAGTGTCAGACAACATACCCTGAGATATCCAAGAGGAGACACTGCACCCAGAACAGCAGACAAATAGCTGGACTGCTACCTTGGAGGCACCATATCCTGAGGCATCCTAGAGATACCACTGTAATCAGGGCAGCTGGAAAAAAACCACAAAGACATCTGGACTCCTAGAAGACCAAACAAAAGCGAGACAACTGGAAAGACAGGCTTCAATCAGAGACAGAAGTACAGGTAGCACTAGAATTAACCAGATGGCAAAAGGCAGGCGCAAGAACGTAAGCAACAGAAACCAAAGTTACATGGCATCATCAGAACCCAGTTCCCCCATCATAGCAAGCCCTGAACACCCCATCACACCAGAAAAGCAGGATTCAGAATTAAAATCACTTCTCATGATGATGATAGAGGACTTTAAGAAAGACATAAATAACACTCTCAAAGAACAGATAGAAACCCTTAGAGAGGAAACACAAAAATCCCTTAAGGAATTACAAGAAAATGCAACCAAACGGGAGAAGGAATTAAACAAAACCATGCAGGATCTAAAAACGGAAGAAGAAACAATAAAGAAATCACAAAGGGAGAACACCCTGGAGATAGAAAACTTAAAAAAAACGATCAGGAGTCATAGATACAAGTATTACCAACAGAATACAAGAGATGGAAGAGAGAATCTCATGTGCAGAAGATACCTTGGAAAACATTGACACAACTGTCAAAGAAAATGCAAAATACAAAAAGCTACTAACCCAAAATATACAAGAAATCCAAGACACAATGAGAAGGCCAAACCTAAGGATAATAGGAATAGATGAGGGGGAAGACTCCCAACTTAAAGGACCAGTAAATATTCTCAACAAAATTATAGAGGAAAACTTCCCTAACCTAAAGAAAGAGATGTCCATAAATATACAAGAAGCCTACAGAACTCCAAATAGTTTAGACCAGAAAAGAAATACTTCCCGCCACATAATAGTCAAAACATCAAATGTACAAAACAAAGAAAAAATACTAAAAGCAGTAAGGGAAAAAGGCAAAGTAACATATAAAGGCAGACCTATAAGAATTACACCAGACTTCTCACCAGAGACCATAAAAGCCAGAAGATCCTGGACTGATATCATACAGACCCTAAAAGAACATAAATGTCAGCCCAGACTACTATACCCAGCAAAACTGTCAATCATTATTGATGGAGAAACCAAAATATTCCATGACAAATCCAAATTTACACAGTATCTCAACACAAACCCAGCACTTCAAAGGATAATTGGTGGAAAACTCCATCACAAGGAGGGAAACTACAACCTGGAAAAAGCAGGAAAGTAATCTTCCAAAAACCGTAAAAGAAGGTAGCTACACAAACATATCTCCACTGCCAATAACAAAAATAACAGGAAACAACACTCATTTTTCCTTAATATCTCTTAATATCAATGGACTCAATTCTCCAGTAAAAAGACATAGACTATCAGACTGGATACGTAAACAGGACCCAACATTTTGCTGCATTCAGGAAACGCACCTCTGTGGAAAGGACAGACACTACCTCAGAGTAAAAGGTTGGAAAACAATCTACCAAGCAAATGGTCCCAAGAAACAAGCTGGAGTAGCGATTCTAATATCAAATAAAATCAGTTTTCAACCAGAAGTAATCAAAAAAGATAAAGAAGGACACTTCATATTCATGAAAGGAAAAATGTACCAAGAGGAACTTGCAATTCTCAACATCTATGCCCCAAATGTAAGGGCACCCACATACATAAAAGACACTTTACTAAAACTTAAAGCATACATTGCACCCTACACAATAATAGTGGGAGATTTCAACACCCCACTCTCAGCTATGGACAGATCGTGGAAACAGAAACTAAACCAAGACACAATGAAACTAACAGAAGTTATGAACCAATTGGACTTAACTGACATCTATAGAACATTTCATCATAAAACAAAAGAATACACCTTCTTCTCAGCACCTCATGGTAACTCCTCGAAAATAGACCATATAATTGGTCACAAAACAGGCCTCAACAGATACAAAAAGATTGAAATAATCCCCAGCACCTTATCAGACCACCATGGATTAAGACTTGTCTTTGACATGGACAAAAACATCAGAAAACCGACATACACTTGGCAACTGAACAATGCTCTACTCAATGATAACTTGGTCAAGGAAGAAATTAAGAAAGAAATTAAAGACTTTTTAGATTTAAATGAAAATGAGGACACATCATATCAAAACATGTGGGACTCATTGAAAGCAGTACTAAGAGGAAAAATCATAGCTCTAAGTGCTCACAAAAAGAAAGTGGAAAGAGCATACATCAACAACTTGACAGCAAACCTGAAAGCATTAGAACAAAAAGAATCTAGTATACCCAAGAGGAGTAGACGGCAGGAATCAGTCAAACTCAGGGCTGAAATCAACCAAGTCGAAACAAAAAGAACTATACAAAATATCAACAAAACCAGGAGCTGGTTCTTTGAGAAAATCAACAAGATAGACAAATCCTTAGCCAGACTAACCAAAGGGCGCAGAGACAGCATTCAAATTAATAGAATCAGAACTGAAAAGGGAGACATAACAACAGAAACAGAGGAAATTAAAAAAATTATCAGATCCTACTACAAAGGCCTATACTCAACAAAATTGGAAAATCTGGAGGAAATGGACAATTTTCTAGATAGATACCAGGTACCAAAGTTAAACGAGGAGCAGATAAACCACCTAAACAGTCCCATAACGCCTAAAGAAATAGACACAGTCATTAAAAATCTTCCCACCAAAAAATGTCTGGGGCCAGATGGTTTCAGTGCAGAATTCTTTCAGACCTTCAAGGAAGACCTAATACCAATCCTCTTCAAGTTTTTCCATCGAATAGAAACAGAAGGAACACTACCCAATTCATTCTATGAAGCTACCATTACACTCATACCTAAACCACAGAAAGACCCAACAAAGAAAGAGAACTACAGACCAATCTCTCTTATGAATATTGATGCAAAAATACTCAATAAAATTCTCGCAAACCGAATCCAACAACACATCAAAACAATTATCCATCAAGATCAAGTAGGCTTTATCCCAGGAATGCAGGGATGGTTCAATATTCGGAAATCCATCAATGTAATCCACTACATAAATAAACTCAAAGAGAAAAACCACATGGTCATATCACTAGATGCTGAGAAAGCATTTGACAAAATTCAACATCCCTTCATGTTAAAAGTCTTGGAAAGATCAGGAATACAAGGCCCATATCTAAACATAGTAAAAGCAATATACAGCAAGCCAGTAGCCAACATCAAACTAAATGGAGAGAAACTTGAAGCAATCCCACTAAGATCAGGGACTAGGCAAGGCTGCCCACTCTCACCTTACCTATTCAATATAGTACTGGAAGTCTTAGCTAGAGCAATTAGACAACAAAAGGAAGTCAAAGGGATACAGATAGGAAAGGAAGAAGTTAAAATTTCACTATTTGCAGATGATATGATAGTATACTTAAGTGAACCTAAAAACTTCCACCAGAGAACTCCTAAACCTGATAAACAACTTTAGCAATGTGGCTGGATATAAAATCAACTCAAACAAATCAGTAGCCTTCCTCTACTCAAAGGATAAACAGGCAGAGAAAGAAATCAGGGAAATGACACCCTTCACAATAGCCACAAATAAAATAAATTATCTTGGAGTGAATCTAACAAAGCAAGTGAAAGATCTGTATGACAAGAACTTCAAGTCTCTGAAGAAAGAAATTGAAGAAGATCTCAGAAGATGGAAAGATCTCCCATGCTCCTGGATTGGCAGGATTAACTTAGTAAAAATGGCTATCCTGCCAAAAGCAATCTATAGATTCAATGCAATACCCATCAAAATTCCAAATCAATTCTTCATAGAGATAGAAAGAGCAATTTACAAATTCATTTGGAATAACAAAAAACCTAGAATAGCGAGAACTATTCTCAACAATAAAAGAACCTCTGGGGGAATCACCATTCCGGACCTCAAACTGTACTACAGAGCAGTAGTGATAAAAACTACTTGGTATTGGTACAGAGACAGAAAGGACGATCAATGGAACAGAATTGAAGACCCAGAAATGAACCTGCATACCTATGGTCACTTGATATTTGACAAGGGAGCTAAATTCATCCAGTGGAAAAAGGACAACATTTTCAACAAGTGGTGCTGGTTCAACTGGAGGTCAACATGTAGAAGAATGCAAATTAATCCATTCTTATCCCCTTGCACAAAGCTCAACTCCAAGTGGATAAAGGACCTTCACATAAAGCCAGGTACACTGAAAATATTAGAAGAGAAGTTGGGGAAGACCCTCGAATACCTAGGCACAGGGGAAAAGTTCCTGAACAGAACACCAATGGCTTATGGTCTAAGATCAAGAATCGACAAATGGGACCTCATCAAATTGCAAAGCTTCTGTAAGGCAAAGGACACTGTCAACAAGACAAAACGGCAACCAACAGATTGGGAAAAGATCATTACCAATCCTACATCTGATAGGGGGCTAATATCTAATATTTACAAAGAACTCAAGAAATTAGACGCCAAACAACAAAATAACCCCATTAAAAAATGGGGTACAGAGCTAAACAAAGAATTCTCAACTGAGGAAACTCGAATGGCCGAGAAGCACCTTAAGAAATGCTCAACATCCTTAGTCATCAGGGAAATGCAAATCAAAACAACACTGAGATACCACCTCACACCAGTCAGAATGGCTAAGATCAAAAACTCAGGTGATAGTAGATGCTGGCGAGGATGTGAAGAAAGAGGAACACTCCTGCATTGTTGGTGGGGTTGCAAGCTGGTACAACCACTTTGGAAGTCAGTCTGGCGGTTCCTCAGAAAATTGGACATAGCACTACCTGAGGACTCAGCTATACCACTCCTGAGCATATACCCAGAAAATGCCCCAACAAATAACAAAGACATATGCTCCACTATGTTCATAGCAGCCTTATTTATAATAGCCAGAAGCTGGAAAGAACCCAGATGCCCTTCAACAGAGGAATGGATACAAAAAATGTGGTACATTTACACAATGGAATATTACTCAGCTATTAAAAATAATGAATTCGAGAAATTCTTAGGTAAATGGATGGATCTAGAAAATATCATCCTGAGTGAGGTAACCCAATCACAAAAGAACACACATGGTATTTACTCACTGATAAGCGGAGATTAGCCCAAAAGTTTGAAACAACAAAGATTCAACTACCAGACGACACGAAGCTCATGAAGAAGAAAGAACAAGTGAGGATGCCTAGGTCTTTCTTAGAAGGAGTAACTAAATAACCAAGGGAGCAAATATGGAGACAAAGTGTGGGTCAGAATCTGAAGGGGGGGGTTGTAGGGAGACCATTGTGTCTGGGTATTCATTCCATAGGCAGTCACCAAAAATAGACGCTGATAGGGATGTCAGGATGGGAAAGCTGACAGCAGCCTGATAAGGCTGTCTCCTTAGAGGTCTCTCAGAGTCGGACATACCCAGAGACCGATACCCACAGCTATCCATTAATCTGATCAAAGTTCCCAATGGAGGAGTTAGAGAGTAAATTGAGGGAACCGTGAACCATACGGGCTGGTGGCCCTGTGAGGAGAGCAAGAATACCAACCAGCCAGAGCTCCCCAGGGTCTAAACCACCAGCCCAGGTGCACATAGGGAGAGACACATGACTCCAGCTGTATATGTAGGGGAGGATGGCCCTGTTGGGCATAGGTGGGAGACAAGATCATTGGTACCCTGAAGGCTGAGCACTGAGGGGGGGGGAATCTGAGGGTGGGGAGGGAGGCTGGGGGTAGGTGGGTAAACACCTTCATAGAGGCAGGAGGAGGGGGGATGGGATAAGGGGTTCCTGGGTGGTGGGGGAAATATGGTAAGGGGATAAAATTTGAAATGTAAATATTATATCCAATAAAAGAGGGGAAAAATAGAAAAGCGGTTAGAACCAACATTCTTAATAAAATGTCAGCCCTCTTTAAAAAAAAAACTATCTTGATACTAAAAGTTGTTTTGAGAATTGTATATTGCAGAATGATCAGCCTTGGTGTATCTACTCAACAAGCAAGCTGGGCAGACCTGCTCAAACCTCTGAGGTCCGTGAATTCCATCTGGAGGCAGCGAAGACACAGCATCAGAGGATTGTCAACTTGCTCTCCCCCCAACCCCACTCCTCTTCTAATATCTCAACGCCCATAATCAGCTTAAAGAAGCTAATGATGAGTCAGCGCCCCTATTCCCTGGGCATGGGGACTAAGGTGGTAAATGTTGGGCTGTCTCCCTAGGGAAAAGTAGTGGTTTTGTCGGAATAGAGAGGATTAGCTAGGGTTTATTGCATAGCCATAACCTATTAGTCGAAATCTGTATAATTAATATCAAGATGAAGATATAAATTCTTAAGTGGCACCAATTTACTTTGTTTACAAATTTCAAGGTTTTCATTGGCATGAGCTTCTTAGTGATATAAGAGTGAGATGAATATTGTTACTCTCATAGGCATTGTACCAGTATAACACACTTAGGAATACAAAGCTTAGACCCAGTCCTTCTTTAACTTTTTTAACTGATTTGAGATGGTTAGCCTGTGAGTTAAGGGACTATAGCAAATTCATGACTTGGAGTTTATTATAAGGGTGTTCTCTATGTTTTATTTAGAAATAGCTGAGTGGAGTTAACAGGCAACAGTCCAGATTACCTTACATGGATAGCTGGTTTTCAAAACATCAGAAATCCTTAGAATTGACATGACCAACATTTCAGTATTAATGTTCATTTTCATTAGAGACCTGTCTGATCCGGACTGCTTCCTATGTTAAATTCTAAGAAGAAATTGAGCATCCTTGGAGTTACTCCAGTTGTGGTGAGACAGCCAATAGGCAAGAATTGCCACTTTCCTTCTACAGACAAATTACTGTCCAGAAAAGGACACAGTTGCACAATAGTCAACTGATTATATCTGCCTAGACAGAGTAATCAGCCCTTAATAATTCTGCAGCACTAAGGTCTGTCAGATGATCCTGGGCCAGAAGGCAGAAGAACAGATGCTCCAACGTTTTGAAGTAGAGCGAGTGTCCAGGTGTTCATAGGTCTCTATAAATTGGCTAAGTTTTAGAAGCTATGCTTTGTGCTTCCCACAATTATAGTCAACTCAGTCATTCTGGATTTCTGATGGGGTTGAAAACTTATAGCTATTTACTTTGAGAGAAAAGATCTGAGTGTATGGTCATCAGCTGACATTCATCCTAAAGCCAAGGAAAAAGCCAGGTTCAGAACTAAGTGTTTTAGTTAGGATAGATGACAGAGGTGCTGGTTAGTCAACAAAAGGATGGACTGGGTATTAGGACTATCTTGTACCTCACTGGTACAAATAGGCATAATTATGCTCTAATTGTATTTTGAGAGAAAAGTTTCCTTTTAACAGGAAGGGTGATGTGTAGGAGGAGCTAAGGTGGGAGGAGTACTGAGAGGAAGAAAAGGAGTAAGAAGAGGAGAAGAAGAAGGAGAGGAGAAGCTAGGTGATGAAAGAGAGATAGAGGGGGGAGACAGGGAAGCAGATGTTCATGTATCTCCACCAGTCAAAGATAGTTGATATATCTAGGTTGGGTAGTGGGTTACACCTCTGATTGAACAATACCAAACTTATAAAGCCTATGATTAACATTTCTTAAAAAAATGTATAAATGCAAAATGAAAAGGGGGCATGGGATAGGGGTTTTCTAAGGGGGGGGAATGGGGAAACGGGATGGTATCTGAAGTGTAAATGAAAGATCTAATAAAAATAAATAAATAAATAAAAAGACTAACATATCTATGTTTTTAATTATGATATATACATATTTTAAATTTTATGCAGGCATAAACATGTTAATAATTTAAAAGATATTTATAACTAGTAAATCCTCTTTAAAAACAGATAAATATACAAAGATAGGCAGATCCAGCACAGGGCTTATCTTACACTTTGTCAAATTTTTTGCATGTAAAACAAATTATTTCACCATTATCCTAGGGTGAACTATGATAATTTTGAAATGCGGTACCAATGAGAATCAAAATCTGCAGCTGGCTGGGGAGGAGGGGGTACATTTAGAATACATTTATGTGCCAGAGACCATAAATAGGTACCAAGGAGTCTAAGGTTGATCTTAGCTGAGATGCATAGCAGTGAGATATGGACGCTGAAGAGGCCACATTTTGCAGTCAAGCAGGACCCTTTATGAAAAGTTGAAGACCCAACCAATCCAAAAATCTTTCTACCCAAAATTTGTCCTGTCCACAAGAATACAATCTACAACATAGATTCTGTACAGCAGCAAAATTAAGTTGTTGTTGTTGTTTTAACTTGCTACTCTGATTCATATTCCCCCTCTGGCCCTCTCTTGTCTCTCAAACCACTTGTTGCTGGTTCTCTTCGATTCCCCTTTCTTATCTGCTCTTCCATCTAGTTCTCTGTCTTCCATCTGCCTCCCATAAAAAACAGCCACCAGAAGAGCTGGTCAGGGTTTTAGGCTCTATGTGTTTTAAATCAGATTTCAGTATTTGATACAGTTTCTCTCACAGCTAAGACCCACGATTTCAAGGAAATCAAGGTTTTGGAAAACCTGTGTGAAGGTTGCAGGCCACAAGTCTCAGTGGAACTCAACTCAAAACGCAGGGCTCCCTTTATCAGCAGGACTTCCATTTCTCCCCCTGACTTTGTCTGGATAATGTCCCTGAACACAGGTGGCTGTCCCTATCTAATAAATATTATTTTGCAGAGCTGCTTAAACTGAGCACACAAGTCGCATTCTGGATTCCCTGTGCACATGAAGCACATGTATCTGCTGCATTATGAGAAGAGAGAGTTGAAGTTCAAGGGTGTGAGATTAGATATTTGAATAATTATATAAATCTGGACATTTGATGGTAGAAACTCCTGCCATCATTTAAATCAGGGAGCATGCATGGTTAGTGTAACAAAGAACACAATCTATTAGTGAGAAGTTCTCTTTGATAATGAGATGGTGTTTTATATTTGCTAAATGTAGGTTTTAGATTTATGCTACTCTGCTGCTGTGATTGAATCCTCTAAGCAAAAGCATCTCAGGTAATAAATGTTTGTTGTACATGGTTCTGTCAGATCACAGTCCATCATTTTGGGAGCTGAGATTAGAAACTGAAGGCAAAAAGCATGGACAAACACTGTCTCCTGGCTTGCTCTCTTGCTTGGTCACTGTCTCATGCTCAGCCTGCTCTGTCATCCAGCCCAGGACCACTTGCTTAGGGATATTGCCACCCTTTTTGGAAGAGAGTTCCTAATGAATCATCAACACTATCTTTCACAGACATAGCAAACAGCCATTCTGATGAGGACACGCCCTCAATTGAGGCTCCTTCAGATGACTGTAGCTCTGAAATGACGAGAACTTAAAACAACAATGACACAGACACAATAATAAATAAGGAAGTTTTAAAACTCCCAAACCAAAAATTTAACCATATCAATCACAGGAGCCCCTGCCACCATAAGAGGGAGCCATAAGTGTGGCTGAGCAAGGACAAAACAGGGAGGACACCTGGCTCAGAGCATACACTGGAATGGGGAGCTCAGAGGATGTGCTGACCTGGGGTGAGGCATCTTAAACCCTGGGTTCCCAGGCCAGTGCTACCAACGAGGAGGCTAAAACAGCTGGAAAGTAGACAGAAAAGCAGATTGCCCACACAACTCAAATGGCCAACAACAAAAGACAAGACCTCCAAGGAAGATATGCTAAATTTGTTAGAATTCATGAAGAACAACCTTACATCTAATGACAGCTCCAAGTTCAAAACTAGAGACACATATGAACTGGGCAGAGGGTAGTTCAGGAGGTGGGATATGAGGTCTTTGTCTTTCTACCCTGTAAACCAAGGTAGGCAGAGCCTGATTTTGCCCTGGATGCTGTCTCAAAGAGCTCTCTGTCATGGACTAGTCAATGGGTCTAGGTCCTATTGTTAAAAAGATTTAACCCAAGGTGTGGGGCTAGTAACTAAATTGATTAGGATGGAGTCTGTCTCATTTCCTCAGTGAGAGAATAACAAAGGGCCACACACAAAACAGACAGCCACAAGGGGGCAGTAAAGGCTACCCAGCAGATTCCTCCACTTGGACAGAGGAGAAAATGAAGATGGGAAGGTAGCCGTGAGCCCTGTAGCAGGGTTCCAAGTCCGCTCTAACCTTCCCAGAAATTAAGACCATGGACACACCATTCTCTACACCAGGCTCTAAAACATCTTCCAAGATTTTTGTTGCTTCAACTCTCCAGTGCATCCACTATACTGTGCTTCCACAATCACTTTAGTCATCTCCCTCCACAAATACTCAAGAAAAATCCAAAGACCAAGGTACACAGACACAAATCTGACAGACAAGGCACTGACACAAAGAACAACAATGACACTTCAGCCTTCAGTTGGGATTCCTGAGGGTTCCAGGGTTCCAGTCCATGCACCAAGATCTTGTGCCCATGTCACTGGGACCCCAGAGATCACCAAGAACCTATTGCAATGCAAATAAACAAAGGTCTGTACTATGAGCTCAGTAACAAGGATTCTCCACAGTCAATCTCACATCAGGTCCAAACTGAGAGACCGAGTCTAGGGGTGCTGAGTATTTATTGTAGTTAAAGAAGATTGAACATTAACATACAGGTCAGCAACTTAATATTTTAGAAACAGCATGTCTGGGATAATTTGCAGGAACCAAAAATGGGGGCAAAATCATCTGTCAACCATGATGGGTAAGCTAACTTTTTTTTCCTCTTTAAGGTTTATTAGTGATCTATATGTAGCTAAACCCTGGTGTTGCACCTTAACTAGTGGTTGATAAGTGGGTTTTGTCATAGGATGTCTGCTCAAGTGGACTTTCTGAAATCTCAAAAACTGTGTATGCCTCCTAAAGACACTGCAGACAATCCCCACTTGCCCTTCCTTTCCTGCCTCATCCCTGTATCATAGCCCCTACATGGGCAGACAGTTCCTGTTCATCCACATGCCATGCCTGAAAAGACACAAGGTAAACTTTCTATAGATCTACCACAATATTGTTATCCTGAATGCAATTTTCACAATTTTACTGTACTAAACAACAGAAGCAGCTTAACCTCACTAATGACAAAGTCTCCTTGTAGATTACTAAGTACATCTCTCCCTGCCCACCTCTTCTCCAAGCTTTCAACATTAGCAAGAATTCCCTCTAGAACATAACAAACAAACAGGTCAGTGAAACAGGCAGCACTCATCCAAGGCTCTCTGCAAATCCATACATTAAACAATAACCCAGGAACAAAACTCACATGCAAACAAGACAAATCCAAATATAAGTATTAAATCAATAATCACTTCAAACCCAGAGGCCTAGACACCACCATTAGAATATAATAAATAACATCCAGGAAAGTAAGTCACCAAGAAGTCCAAGCTATCCTATCAGACCAGGTCCTGAGAAATTAAAAAAATGCAACAGATAAGGTACAAAAGAGATTGTTTGGGGGAAGGGAGAGAGATGCACAAGAGGACCTGCAAACAGGCAGACAGACAGGGAGCAGAGAGACCTGAGACTAGAGAAAGAGAATAGAGGGGGCATGTGAAGAGAACAGAGACAGGGAACAAACAGAGAGAGCTGTGTAGCTGGTGGTCCATGTATATAAAGCACACCTGACAACAGCAGCAGGTGATGGAGGCAGGGAATGACTTAAGCAGTTTCTAAGTCCCTGAGATCAGAGCATTGAAATTACCTGTGTGCTAACAACTACAGATATAAGGTTCACCCAGGGAATAGGAAAGGAAGAGAGAGTCTCAGAAATTAAAGATGAATAGGACAAAAAGGATACATCGGTCAAAAAAATGTGAAATCAAAAAGTTTCCTGGACCTAAACAACCAGGAATTGTGCAACATGTGAGAAGGAAAAACTACAGATGACTGGAATAGAAAAAAAAATCAGCACAAAGGTCTAGAAAATATTTTTTTCTTTGGTTTTTCGAGACAGGGTTTCTCTGTGTAGTCTTGGCTGTCCTGGAACTCACTCTGTAGACCAGGCTGGCCTCAAACTCAGAAATCTGCCTGCCTCTGCCTTCCAAGTGCTGGGATTAAAGGCGTGCACCACCACCACCTGGCCTAGAAAATATTTTCAATGAAATCATAAAAGAAAATTTTCCTAAACCAAAGAAGATGCCTGTTAATGTACAAGAAGCATTGAAAACTCCCAACAGATTGGAGGGAAAAAAGTCCCTTTACCAGCCGGGAGGTGGTGGCGCGTGCCTTTAATCCCAGCACTTGGGAGGCAGAGGCAGGTGGATTTCTGAGTTTGAGGCCAGCCTGGTCTACAGAGTGAGTTCCAGGACAGCCAGGACTACACAGAGAAACCCTGTCTTGAAAAACAAAACAAAACAAAACAAAACAAGTCCCTTTACCACATAATAATCAACCACTAAATGTAAAAAGTAAAGCAACATAAAAAACTGCAACAGAAAAAAATTAACAAAAATTAAACAAAACAAAAACAAGTAATGTATGAAAGCAGATCTGTTAGATTTATACCTGTCTTCTTAATGTATTCTATAAAAGTCAAAATGGTTTGGAAACATGTGCTGCAGAGTCAGAGAAACCACCCATGTTTCTACAGGAAAGAAACTGGTCCAAATGTTTTGGGCAGATTCAGAATCAGCCAAGATAGTGACATTACTCAGAGGTCACCTCCTGATCTAACACGTGAGGAGCATCACCAGGGACGTCACAGGTGGTCACATCTGGCTGATGCTTCCCATGCAGCCCCAGAGAGGACCCAGCACCCCAGCTCCCACTGCTCAGCCGCCTGCCCCTACCCATTGTGGGCAGTGATCCTGTGCTCACCATGACTCAATTTCAGAGCTTCCCTGAGGTCTCCACACAGCTCCCACAGCAGAGCTCAGACCATTCAAGCCTGCACAGGCACAGCAAACTTGCAAAATAACACGGGGAAGAACCCGCCTCCTTGTCTGATTGGCAGGTCTGCCTGGGAGCCTTGATTGGCCAGTGAGTCTTACCACTCCTCAAGGTTAAAGTGTGCCTCAGAACCAGGGTGAGACCTTTTAGAGAGCTCAGGAGGGGTTTGCCCTCCATTAGATTTTGTTTCTGTCTTCAAAGAGGTGTAGAATGAAAAATTACAAAAACCATTTTTATGAAATATGTGTAGACTTTTTTTGCCTTAGACCTGAGCAGAAAAAGTGCAGGAGCTGTCTCAGCATGAGGCATGGTCCCTCCAGGGGAAGAAATATCTCAGTAGGAGGCATGAGCCTGCTGAGACATCGCCTTCCCCCACACCTCCCCTCACACCAATAGAACTTTTTCCATCTGCCTTTAAAGAGAGGTAACTGTTGGGAGGAGGATACCTGGCTGTCACCAGGTAACTGTGAGGTAGAGTTTTAGACAGAAAGCTAACACCATTAACATTAAAGAGTGGTTTTAGGAAACAAGAGTCTAGTTTTGTGGCTTCATGCTGGCCTCAGGGAAACTGCAGCTCCCTTTCACCAGATGACAGGTATCAATCAAACCTAAAGAAAACCAGAATCTTAAGGGAAACACAGTTGAGCACTATTGGTAGCCAGCACATCTTCATTAGTGGAAAAGTGGAGAAAGACAACAGTTGGATTAGTACAGGTTCTGTAGATAAACATATCTCAAATCATAGATAGAATGAATCTGTGTATGTAGAAAGGGGATTTAGTAGAATGCGACAATAAAGGCTGTTGGACAAGGGAAATTAGAAAAACAAGAGCTGGTTGATTTCATGCTGCAGGATATTACAGCTGATATTCAGTGTATACCAGAATTCTGAAGAGATAAGTACTTACTGCTGATAAAGGGAGCCCTGCATTTTGAGCTGAGTTCCACTGAGACTTGTGGCCTGCGACCTTCACACAGGTTTTCCAAATCCTTGATTCCTGAAATCATGGATTTCAGCTGTGAGAGAAACTGTACCAAATACTGAAATCTGATTCAAAATACATACAGCCTAGGACCCTGCCCAGCTCTCCAGGTGGCTGTCCCATTATTGGCTTGTAAAAGTGTCTTCTAAAGGTCATTCTATTTTTCTATCAGTTCAGCAGCTTTATGGTAACAAGGACTATGGTATTAATAGTAATTAATACCATTAAAATCCATGATCATTGTCCCACTGTCTCACTTCTCTGCTGTGAAATGAGTTCCTTGGTCAGAAGCAATACTGTGTGTAATGCCATTGTGGTGAATGAGGCACTCAGTATGTCCATGGATTGTGGATTTGGCAGAAGCAATATGTGCATGAAAGTCAAAATTATAAGCAGAATATGTATTTATTACAGGAAGTAGAAAGCTTTGTCCTTTGCACAAGAGAAATGATCCGATGTAGTCAACCTGCTACCAAGTCACTGGCTGGTCAACGCAGGATATAGTTCCATATCCAGGACTCAGTGTTGGTCTTTACTGCTGGTAGATCTGGAACTCACCAGCAGATGTGGCCATGTCAGGCTTGGTGAGAGGACAACACTACTGTTGTATCCATGAATAAACCCCACTGTGTCCACCAGGGCCACTATGTTCATGGTTCCATTGGAAAATGTCAGATACAGCTGAGGACACAGCTGACTTCCCACAGAATAGATCACCCTAACTACTTGGTTACTGAATGTTTGCTCAGCTGAATTTACCTTTTCATCAGTATTTACATGGGACAGAAGTATCTTTACTTCCTTTGACCATTGTGAGAGATCTATCCACATACTTCTTCCTTTTATGTCTTTCTCAACAATATTCTTTTTTTTGTTGTTGTTGTTTTTCGAGACAGGGTTTCTCTGTGTAGCCCTGGCTGTCCTGGAACTCACTCTGTACCAGGCTGGCCTCAAACTCAGAAATCCGCCTGCCTCTGCCTCCCAAGTGCTGGGATTAAAGGCATGCACAACCACTGCATGGCTGTTTTTTTTCTCAACAATATTCTAATCATTCTGTCTCCAAGTCTCTGACAGTTAAGCAGTCCCACTGTTTATAGCTGATGATTCAGTGAATAATCACCCATTTCCAAACAAATGCATGAGCATGACTACTGCATGAAGCTCTGAACTGTGGTGATTTCCCTTTAGTCGTGTCTTTCAGGATTGTCCCAGAAACATGTTTTCATGCTGCTGTTGTTCACTTTTGTATGGGGCTTGCATAACAGGCAGAACCCTTAGTAAAGCAGGACCTAGTTATTTCTTCCTTAGTCACTTGATGATAGGGCCTATACCAGGAAGTTCTAGGTGCATGTATAATACCAGGGGCATTGTACAGGAATAGAAACTGGGCTTCTACACAAGTAGAAGTAGCATCAGTTTCCAAGTTGCCCTGTCCCTAGTAAAACCCAAGCCTATCTCCACTCTCTAGGCTAATCTCAAACAAGACTAGAGTTTTCAAGTTACACCCTCAAAAATTCCAGGGTCTCCAGTTTATTCCCCCAACAAACCTGCTCCTCAGGTTACAAGACCATGCCTAACAACCACTAATGCAGAGGGGAGGTGACATTAAGTTTATGATGTGACTCCCAGCACCAGCCAATTATGTTAAAGGCCACAGCAGCTTTCCATTTAGATGCTTGCACACACCCTCTCCACTGGCTGCTTACAATAAAGCCTTTCCCCACAGACATTTGGGGCTCCACCACCACCAAAACAGCCTTGGCTGATGCTGGTGCATTGGGGATGGGGGCAAGCTAGCTCAAATAGAATAAAAGACCCTGCAGGCAGTTGCATCAGATCAGCTCCTGTGTGTGTCTTTTTAGGGATCACTAACATTTCTCTGGCACGACATGTTCAATTTCTACTAAGATGGAATAGCAGGAAGATATTTCTTTCAAGGGAAGATGGTTGGATAGAGTTGATGGTAGAGCCTTGCTCCAATATTCAAAATCTATGATTCACAATAAACACCCGCCAAAGGCTCTAAACAACATTCTTTGCAGCACTGAGCTGCAGAGAAAGGATTGGGTGCTCAAAGCAATTTTCAATTACATACAGAGGCAAGCTTCAGCTACAGGCAAAATTCCTACGAACAGAAATAAATAATAAGCAGGAGTTTAAAAAAATGCAAAATTGTTTTTTTTTTTTAAAGATTGATTTATTTTATGTAAAAGTACACTGTTGCTGTCTTCTGACACACCAGATGAGGGCATTGGATCACATTACAGATGGTTGTGAGCCACCGTGCTGTTGCTGGGAATTGAACTCAGGACCTCTGGAAGAGCAGACAATGCTCTTAACCACTGAGCCATCTCTCCAGTCCAGAAAGAAATTCGTAATGACTTGGGATTGAAGGGGAACCGACAAGAGAGTATAGCAGTGTTGCATTTGAAATCAATAATTGACTTTTAAAACAAATATATGTAGAATGAATTTGGTAACATTCCTTCAGTTTCTCTTTTGTGGAATAGTCCAAGGTGTATTGGTCTTAGCTCTTCTTGAAGGTCTGGTAGAATTCTGCACTAATACCACCTAGTCCTTGCCTTCTCTTGGAAAGGAGGTTTGTAATGCCTGCTTTGATTTCCTAAGGGGTTATACTACAGTTTAGATAATCTACCTGATCTTGATTTAATTTGGTTTTATGGTATCTGTCTAGATAATTATCCATTTCTCTGGCTACACACCTCATCTAGATTTTCCAGTTTATAGAAAGAACTAAAGATTTTTATAAGTTTTTTGAGTTTCTCTTGTTATGTCTTCTTTTCCTTTCTGATTTTGATAATTTGGATACTGTCTCTGTGCCCTCTGTTTAGTCTGGATAAGTGTTTTTCTATCTTGCTGATTTTGTCAAAGAAACAATCCTTGGTTTTGATGAGTCTCTGTACTGTTCCCTTTGTTTCTAATTTGCTCTTTTTTACCCTGAGTTTGATCATTTCCTACTGTCTATGTCTCTTAGGTGTGTTTACTTCTTTTTGTTCTAAAGCTTTCTGCTGTGCTGTTAAGTTGCTTGTGTAGAATCTCTCTGGTATGTTTATGAGGGCACTTAGTGCTATGAATTTTTGTCCTCCCACTGCTTTCATTGTGCCCAATAAGTTTGAGGATACCATCTCTTCATTATCATTGAATTCTAGAGTCTAGTCTTTTATTTCTTTATTTCTTTCCTAAGCAAGTTATCACTGTGTAGAAATTTGTTCAGTATGTGGCTTTCTGATGTTTTTGTTATTACTGAAGTCTAGATTAGTCTGTAGTGATTTGATAGGATGCATGAGAAAAGTTTGGTCTTCTTGTATCTGTTGACACTTGATTTGTGACAGATTATATTGTCAATTTTGGAGAGGATACCATGAGGTGCTGAGGAATATATATATATATATATATATATATATATATATATATATATATAGTCTCCCTTTTCATTTCTGACTTTAGAAATTAGGATATTGTCTCTGTTCTTTCATTAGTTTGGGTAAAAGTTTATCTATCTTGTGGATTTTCTTTCTCCCCCTCTCCCTATCTATCTATCTATCTATCTATCTATCTATCTATCTATCTTATTATAGGGTAAAAAGTTCCATTTGGAAGAGTCAGAAGATGGACTTAAGGAGGTAAAGAGGATGGCAACCCCATAGGAAGAACAAAAGTGTCAACTAACCTGGACATTTCAGGGCTTCCAGAATCTAAGACAAAAACCAAGGAGCAGACAGGGCATGGTTCATGGCCCTGGGCATGTGTGCAGCAGAGGACTGCCTTGTCTGGCCACAATGGGAGAGGATACACTTAACCCTGTAGAAACTTGATACCCCAGGGAAAAGTGAAGCTGGTAGAGGTGAGGTGCTGGTAGGTGGGTGGGTGGGTGGGAGAGAAACCTTTCAGAGGCAGCAGGGAAGAAGATGGGGAGAAGACCTCAAGGAAGAGGAACTAGAAAGAGAAGCAACTTTGAAATGTTAATAATTTTTAAGATCTAATTTAAAAAGAAAAAAAAATGAAAACAAATATATACTTACATTGACCTCGAAAAAGTGTAGGCAGTTTCCTGGTGAAGAAAATGGCATTATTACTGTACTCTTTGACCTGGCCGCTACATGCAAGGTTAGCTTCTGTGATCTGTAACATGACACACACAGCTACAGAAAATGTCCTGTGTCTGAATCATCTGACCTAACTCTGAAAGTGCATTGGACATATCTCCATAGTTGGAAATTCAATATTTCTTGGATTATCCTAAAGTTCCAAAATTATATACCTATCAATCTAGTGTGTCTTCATTCACCTGACATGAATAAATGAATGCTGGCAAATTAGAAAACTATTACCCAATCACCATAAGTTTTATTTTTATGTATTTATTTAATTTTTTGGTAATGGTGACTCCAGTGTTAGAGATTGGAAGTGACCTTCCTTGAGTAACTCAGTGTACATGTGTTGGGTAAGATCTAACCAAATTCTTTGTAGTCACAGATTACTTTTGGTATTCTTGAGGGTCCTCAAAGACTACTGTGATACACAAAGGATTTAATAGATTGATTTCATGCTGAAGAGTTTACTCTTATATAAAGATACCAGAAAGTACACAACTTTAATGCATTGACTACGTTTATGGGGTTTCTGTGCATTATGACTTTAGCTTATGATTTCTAAGACTACTGCCACGTGCAAAGGCTTTACCACATTGTTTATTCGTAGTGTTTCTCTCCAGGATGTGTTCTTCTATGTTCATAGATGACTGTATTGTCACCAACCTTCATTTAATCATAAACTGAAACTAAGTTTAAATTCTAGGTCATAGGGGACCAGCATTCATCACTCATGTTTTGTTACCTAAAACATAACAACTATTCCTAACCATATTTTGTTATTCATGTTTTAGTTCTCAAAATACAATACATGTTCCTAACCACAAAAGAACAAATGGCTGTGATAATGTAGACCATACAACCTACATTCTGTAGCATTTGACATAGAGTAAAACAAAAAAAAATGTTATTGGGAGAAAAATGTAGCTGTAACGTGGCACAGGACTTTGTGGTTTTGACTTTTGGAAGCTATATAACTTTTTGGTTCAGGGTGGGGCTGAGGCTGGGGCATTGCAGCTAATCTTCTGAGTGTAATTTTGTGGCCCTGATTTATCAGTAGTGACTTGATTAGAATGAATTCTTATCATTTGCCTTGTCCTGTGTTTGAGTTGTGTTGGATCTCAGTGGACCCCGTGATGTAAAGGCTTTAGCACAGTATATAACCACTGTCCAGTATGAATAGTTTCATAATGATGGAGACTGCAGAGGTGTGCAAATGCTTCATTATACTAAACATGTCCATTAGGACTCTGTGGGTGTGTTCTTAGTGACAGAGTGAATGTTTAAGACTCAGGGGGTGTGTCTTGAGACACAGGGTGCATGTGTAGCACTCAGCAGGTGAGTACAGAGTCCCAGGGGGCATGCTTAAGACTCTGGGGAATTTCCATAGTCACAGGGGGCATGTGTAAGATAGAGGGGATGTGTCCTGAGAAACAGGAGGTATGCTTAGGACTAAGGAGGTATGTCGTAAGTCACAGGGGGGGCATGCTTAAGAATCAGGAGGCATGTCCAGAGTCATAGAGGGCATGCTTATGACTGAGGGGTCATGTCCTGAGACCCAGGAAGCACGTTTAGGACTCTGGCGGCATGTTTAAGACTCAGGAAGTGTGTCCTGTGTCACAGGGAGCATGCTTAGACTCTAGCACATATTCTTTCATGATAATGAACACTAGAGAATTGTGCAAAGGCTTGACTGTATTAAATACCCTCACAGGGTTTCTGTCTTAGTGTTTCCTTTGTTATGAAAAGAATTCATGAACAAGGCAGTTCCTACAAAAACAACAGCTTAATTGGGACTGGCTTACAGTTTCAGAGATTTAGTCCTTTTTCATCACAGCAGTAAGCATGGCAGGTATGGAAGAAAACATGATGGAGACAAAGAAGCTGAGATTTCTGCTTTTTGATCCAAAGGCAGCCAGGAAGAGACTGTCTGCCAGGGAGCTAGTAGGAGGGTCCATTCTGCACTGGGTGGAACTTCAAAGCCCACCCCCATAGTGATGCACTTCCTCCAACAAGGCCACATCTCATAATATCTTCCTCACATGAGCCAAGCATATTTATACTACCACATTCCACTGCCTGGTCCCCATATTATTGTGCAAACACATGAGTGTATGGAGACCATATTTTAAAATAGCATAATAAAATTATGTGAGGTTCAAATTAAAAAGTCCCCAACATCTATAGAAGTCTCAAAAATGTTAAAAGTCTGTCCAATGTTCAAAGTCTCTTCTGAGATTCATCCAATCATGTAACTGTAATCCCCTATACTTAAAAAAAATAGCACATAATATCCATCCAAATTCACAGGATATAGGTCACCATTCCTAATCACAACTGTGAGGAAATACTGGGATAAAAGAAAACCAAAAGCCAGCAAGGCAATCTCCAAACTCTGCATCTCCATGTCTGATGTCAAAGTGTTCTTCAGATCTCCAACTCCTTTCTTCCCTGCTCACTGCAGCACAATTCTTTCTCTTTGGCTGATTGTATTTCCTGAAAGTAGTTTTCCTGAGAAGGTATCCCATAGATTGGGAAGTTAAAAAATTTGGGGTCTCCAAAGTGACTTGAAAATTACAGCTTCTTGTTTCAGTATCTGGGATCCACAGATGATCTTCTGTCCTCCTCAAAAAAAAAACAAGCTGGGTTTCTCTCCAGCTCTTCCCTCTATAGTACACTAGGTTCTGCTTGACTCCATTCAACTGCTGCTGCTCTTCCTTCTGCTCAACCCACAGGACTGATATGTTCAATATGCTGGGTTCTTCTGTGACAAACAGTCTTGACTGCGTTCCTCTCATGCTCCCTTCATGGTGCCAAGCCTTAGCTGCACTGCATGAAACATCCATGCCTTAAAACCAGTGCCACCTGGGTGAGTATTACCCAGCACTGAGTCAAGCTGCACCACAGGGGACAACCTTGGCTACCTCTGGAATACAACTTCTTTCTCTTCTCAGAAAACACTTACCAGAAGATTTCACCTCAGTGATGCTGGTTTCTTCTTCATCCTCACTAATTTTCTAACTACAGCCAACCAGCATCAATTGTCTCAGTCATCCCTTCTATTCTTTCCTCTAAAGCCAGAGCCACACGGACAAAGCTGCTGAGTTCCTCTGCTTGCTGGGGCTGAAACATGGCCCCTACTATTACATCATTACCAGCTTTCTATTTTTTAACAACTACACTGCCTAAGCTCAGCTGTCCTTGAACTTGCTCTGTAGATGAACATTGAACTCAGAACCACATGGCTCTGTCTTCTGAATGCTGGGTAATAGGTATGTAACACTTTTCTCATACCTAAACTTTTCCTTACTTAAAACGTGTTCTGTACCAGGAAGACTTGAATCAGAGATGTGCTTGATGTTTATCTTTGATTTAAGGCGAGTACCTCCATGCCTGTACTTAAGTATATTATTTTAGATCTTAAAATGATAACCCAGAATAGTAATCACAATCCATCAATTGTCAATTTCACACATACTGGTAACTCTTGTGTCCACATGAAAACAACAACCAACTAGGTAATACTAATGCCTAACATGATATAGTTCTCTTTCATACAACTTCACATCCATAAGTTTAGGTGGATGGAATCTTGCACTAATGTCACCATTCCTTTAATTCCATTAAATATCATTTGTCACAGAATTTAGCTTCATTCAACTTCCTGGTTAGATTTTCTCTTTTGACCTAACATTTTACATTTTTTTCTTTCTAAGATTACTATGCTTGCACAAAACAATCATCATGAGACTAAACACAGGTCAAAGGCTTTGCTGGCTTCACTGAGATGTCCTTTGTCAGTGCAATGATCATGAACCTCTTTACCTTATGTTCAAGGACACTCTACAGACAAGGGCAAAAGGCAGCAACATTCTTCAGCAAAACATCATAAAAACTATACACAAAGTTCAAATCACCCTCAGTACATATGTGTTTCATATTCCTACTAGGATGGCCCATTAAGTTCCACTTAATGCATATACAAATCCAAAGTCTAAAAATTCACATGGCTCCATAAAACGAAACAAAAAACCACAGTCAGGCCTATCATAGCAATACTTAAAGCTGGGTCAGCAACTTCTGTCTTAGATAGAATTTCCATTGCTAAGAAGAGACATTGTAACCAAGGCAACTGTGTTAAAGACAAATATTTAATTGGGCCTGGTTTACAGTTTCAAATGTTTAGTCCATTGCCATCACAGCAGGAATGTAAGCGTGCTGGCAGCCATGATGCTGGAGAAGGAGCTGAGAGTTCTGCATCCTCTTGTGAAGGCATACAGGAAAAGACTGTCTTTCAGCAAAGTGGTAGGAAGGTCTGTTTTGTACTGGTCTGAGCTCCAAAGATCCACTACCTTAAAAATTAAATTCCTTCAAAAAGGTAACATCTCCCACAAGGCACATCTCTTAATATTGCCACTTCTTAGGGTCAAACAACCTTAAGTCACCACAGTTTATTTCTACTATTAATTCTTTCATGCTTTTAAAAATTATTAGGACATGCAGATTCTTTAACATGTTGATTACTTTTGGATGGTTTCTCTCTCATATGTGTTCATTTCTGTATTCAGAAACCACTGTGGTATGTAAACGATTTCCCAACATTAGAACAATCAAAAGGTTTCTGCTCAGTTTCTGTTCTTTTATGTCTTTGGAGACTACAGAGATAATCACAGGCTTTACCACATTCATTACATCTGTAAGGTTTCTCTAAAGCATGTGTTCCTTAAAGTGTTTGGAGAGTACAGTGACATGCATAGGCTTTATCACATTGACTAAATTCATAAGGTTTCACTCTGCAAATTTTCTTTTGTATATTCAGAGATGACTGTGTCCTGGAAAGGCTTCATCTCATTCACGACATTCAGTTTCTCTCCAGTATGTGTTCTATTATGATATTGGAGACCACTCTGACCTGAAAAGGCTTTACCACATTGATTACATTCATAAGGTTTCTCTCCAGTATGTGTTCTATTATGTCTTTGGAGACTACTGTGACGTGAAAAGGCTTTACCACATTGATTGCATTCATAAGGTTTCTCTCCAGTATGTGTTCTTTTATGTCTTTGGAGACTACTGTGATCTGAAAAGTCTTTACCACATTGATTACATTCATAAGGTTTCTCTCTAGTATGTGTTCTTTTATGTCTTTGGAGACTACTGTGATGTGAAAAGGCTTTACCACATTAATTGCATTCATAAGGTTTCTCTCCAGTATGTGTTCTATTATGACATTGGAGAGTATGGTGACAGGAAAAGGCTTTACCACATTGATTACATTCATAAGGTTTCCCTCCAGTATGCGTTCTTTTATGATATCGAAGACCATTGTGACATGAAAAGGCTTTACCACATTGATTACATTCATAATGTTTCTCTCCAGTATGTGTTCTTTTATGGACTTGGAGATTACTTTGTTGTCTGAAGCATTTACTACATTGATTACATTCATACGGCTTCTCTCCAGTATGTGTCCTTTTATGTCTTTGGAGATTACTGGGACATGAAAAGGCTTTACCACATTGGTTACATTCGTACGGTTTCTCTCCAGTATAACTTCTTTCATGCCTGCAACAGTAATGGGCATATGTGAAAGCTTTAACACATTCATTAGCCTGATCAATCATTTTACCAATATGAATAATTTTTACAGTTGGTCTAATAATAAAGAACACTCAGATCATAAGGTTTTATCCCTTTGATGTTTATGGTTGTACTTGCTCACTGTGGGTTGCTTTACCTCTTTGAAAATGCCTGTGATGGTAAAACCATTTATTACATAGCTCACATTTATAAAATCTGTATGAGATTTCTATATAATGTTTTAAACATGTCATAAAAATATGGGATAACTCAGAGCATTAAAACACTGATTGCATTCTTAGTTTTTCCTATAGTGTGCATCACAACACAGCAGCACTGTGAACCAGGATGAACAAAATAATTTACAAACTTCTAGTACACATAGAGATTTTCTGCAGTGTGACTTTGAAGATGTTCTCAGTAAAGTCAGAAAATCAATTAATTGCAAACATCTATCATATTCAGAAAGTCTACCAAAGGCAGAATACTACATATCTTCTCATTTTTCTGAAGAAGATAGAGGTCCATTGTTCCCTTTAGTATCTCCATGCTCACATGGTTTCATCCATTCTGACAATTGATACACCCATTAAAAAAGAAGAACAAATGAAAGGTTTCTACATTGAATGCACACACATTGACTTTTGTTCATTGCAGACATAATTAATGTTTCTCCACGACAACATTCTTGACTCTCATAAGCTGGCCTCACCATAAACGTAAAAGTTTCACTACAAGAATATGAGTATCACCTACTTTATCATGGAGTATTTGCTTATTAGAAGGTTATGGATACATGTATATCACTATTCAATGTGCAACATCTAAATATTATGAGACTATACAAATTGGTAGTTCCACAACATAGTTCTAATGGAGGTAGAAATCAAATAAAGGAATCACTTAAGGCATTGTTTCCTTCTTTTCTTTCTTACAGAATTCTTTCTTACACAACTCAGATAACTGACATTGAGGTACAAAGCTTTGGGAGAATACTATAATGATACCTACAATAAAATGACTGATAGTTTACACACTTTCTTTTCTTTAGAGCTTCCAGATCATATTAAAGTTTCCTTACAGGCATATTTGTATATTTTAAACATTAAAATTACCATTCATGACTTCTAGAAGTTTGATGTTGTTCTTCAGTGTGATGGACTTTCAAAATATAGCCTGAAACCAAGGTACCAGAAAATGAATGATATGGTATTGGAATTAGGTAAAATTCAAGTTATTCTGAATTTTCACAGCAATAAACCTGATTTATGCAACTCAATATTGCTTGTTCTCTATTGAAATAAGAGATGATCATTAGTAATGCAGAAACATTTTTCCCTTATTTTGAGAAGCAAAAGAAAATTCACAGACTTACCTATAGCAGTGAGGTTCCAGTAGGTCTCAAGCATCACATCAATGTAGAGTTTCTTCTGGGAAGGATCCAACAAATTCCACTCTTCCGCAGTGAAGTTCACATGAACATCTTCGAAACTCAGTGCTTCCTAAAATATGCCATACGTGTGTACAACACAGAGCCTGATACTGACATCACTATAAAATAAAAGTATGCTTCCTAGACAATCTAATCTTATAATGCACATGATTTCTCAACTTATTTGCCGACACACGAATTATAATATAATCACCATGTCAGTTTAGAAGAAACTTGAAATATTGACACTTGAACCCTTGACACAGGGTTCACCTGTGTCGCTCCTGCATGCTTTCAATAGGATATAGCCTTGAAACACAAGGGATATGCAGGGGGAAACAGATCAACTGTACTGACCACACATCTGAAAAGCTGTATGAAAAATTACTAACTATAAAAGTGATGAGCAAGATGCATATATTTGCTCATGTCTTTAATCACAGAGGTACAAGCAGGTGTATGTCATTGAGCTGGATGCCAGCAGGGTCTATCCATTGAGTTTCAGGACAGCAAAAGTTATATGTTAAGAACCTCACTCTGCTACAAAAATAAATCAGGAAACAGAAATGATAGAATGACCTCACCGTTCTTTACTGAAGTTACTGCAAAGAATTATACATTCACTGCTGTTCTGTATTCATCTTGCATAAACATGAAGTGAACCAGGTCAAACAGCAACATTAATTAAATTTTACTAGAAGGGAACTCATGTTTAAACAGTTAAAAATAGACAGATGAAAATATTATTAATGTATATGTTGACCAGAAATAAAGAATGTAGTTCAGGAGATATAGCTCAGAAGTTGAAAGATCTTGCTGGTCTTCCACATAATGGTGGTCAATTTCTAGCATACACATGTGGACCAACACCTGTCTATATCCTCATGATCAGGAGTTCTGAGGCCATCTTCTGACAACAGTAAAGATGAGGCACACATGCATATTCATGCACACATGTATAATACACTTATTTATTCAAAAATTTCAGAACAAACACAAGAGTGAGGCAGAATATCATACACCTGCAATTCAATGACTCTGATGAATCAGATACTTTTGATGAGATGAGCAGTAGCCATTGGGAGAAACAGAATATAATCTATATATTTTGACAAATTTCAAAATGAAAGATGTGGACGAAGAGCAGCACAAAAGCATGTCCTTATTGAACAAAAACATGTCAGGGGGCTTATGTGGTTTCTATATCTACAATCAGAACAAGCAGTGCTTCACAGTGATTTGGTCTAGAAAAAGAAAAACAGAATGAATAAATTTAAAAATATCAAACCACCAGGTTTGCAAAATGCCACAGCATTGAACAGAAAATGTGTGCACAGTATCTTATGTGATTGAGGGACAGAGTCCAAATGGGGAATGTATGGGAGCATGAGAAGAAAGCTGAAAAATCAGGTTCAACCACAACACTGGAGACACCCAGAACAAAATTTATCCTTTTTTTTGCAGAGGTAAAGCTGGAGCAGGGACTGAAGGAATGGCCAATGAAAACTCATTCAATTAAAGACACACATGGACAAGCTTGAATCCATGACATTATTAAGGATACTCTGTGATGCTCCCACACAGGAGCCTTGCATAATTATCCATTGAGAGGCTCCACCCAGCAGCTGACTGAAGCAGAAGCAGAGATCCACAGTCAAATATTGCATGCATCTTGGTAACTCTGATGGAAGAGTTGGGGAAAGGATTGAGGACCCTGAAGAGGACAGGAACTCCACAGGAAGACCAACAGACTCAATTAACCTTGATCCTTGGGGACATTCAGAGACTGAGCCACAAACAATAACACACACAGGCTGGACACAGGACCCTGGCCCATAAGTAGCAGATATGCAGCTCAGTTTTCATGATGGTCTTACAACTACTGTAGCAGGAGCTGTCCCTAAAGCTGCTGTCTATCATTGGAATCTGTTCCCTTAACTGGGCTGCCACATCTGGCCTCAGTGGAGAGGATGCACCTAACCCAATAGAGACTTGATGCACCGTCATGGATACCCAGGGGCCCACACCCTCTCAAAGGACAAACAGAGATATAGGAAGGACTCTGTGAAGGCAGGTGACCTAGAGTAGGAACTTCACTAATTTTATAGCCATTTTATTTATAACAATCTGAAAATGGAAAGAATCCAGATGCCCCTCAACCAAAATATAAATATAGAAAATATGGTTCATTTACAAAATGAAACATTATTTAGTTATCAAATACAAGGATATCATGAATTTTGCAGGCAAATGGATACAACTAGGAATTATTATCTCAGTAAGGTAACCCAGATCTAAAAGCACGTGCATGTATGTACTCACTTACAAGTGAATAATAATCAGAAAATACAGAAAACACAAACTACACTCCATAGACACAAAGAAATTAAGAAGAAGGAAGGCTAAAATGAGCACAGTTAAATCTCACTCAGAAGGGGGAGTAAAGCAATCATAGGAGGCAAATGGAAGAGAGATGGATGAGAGAGCAGACAAAAATGGGAATTGAGGAGAATCAGGAAAGCTGTGGTGAAAGACAAGAGAGGACCTGAGGGGGAAAATGAACCAACATCTGCAGCTGGCTCAGGGGAAGGGGTAAATTGAGGGTGTGCCAGAGACCATAAATAGGTACAAAGAAGTCTATGGGGTTGATCTTAGCTGAGATGCATAGAAGTTAGATATGGACACAGAAGAGGCCACATCTGCAGTCAGGCAGGAACCTCAGTGGAGAGTTAAAGACACCAACCAATCCAAAAGTCTTTCTACTCAAAATTTGTCCTGTCCACAAGAATACAATCTACAACATAGATTCTGTACAGCAGCAAAATAACCCTTTGATACCATGTTGTTGTTCTAACTTGCTACTCTGCTGCTGTGATTGAATCCTCTAAGCAAAATCATCTTAGGTAATAAGTGGTTGTTGTGCATGGTTCTGTCAGATCACAGTCCATCATTGTAACGCGCGCCCCCTAAATCCCTTTTCGCCTGCGAATAAGGACAGGAGGCGATAATCGGGTTTACTGCCACGAGGAACTTTTTACTACTGCACACGATAAAGCGGAAAGACCCAAGAAACCGGAAGAGGGTCCCTTAAATATACCCTAGAGTGACGTATTCACTCCTGAATGGCTGCTTGCTCACTACCCAATATTACGCCTCGGGATAGGCCAGTGGCTTGGCGCTCTTTCTGCCTAGCAGCTGCACAGAATGATTGTTTATTGCTGGGGAAACATGTGGCCAGCGCCATGTTGGAAAAACGCACGTGTGCAGCCACAGCGGCTCACTACATCTCTCCCTGTTTAAATTATTAATATAAAACAGCCTTTCGCCCATTGAACGCAGCACCAACTCAGTGAGGGAAAGCAGAGGCCTGATCCCCTGTGCAAAATGAGATATTGTAATGGGTTTAATTCCCATACCCAATCTCGATACCTTTTGACGGGGAAAGGAAGCCTCTATCCTGGGGCGCCACCAGGAGGAGGTAATTGGCATCAAACCTTTGTGCAATCAGGCATGTTTTCGGGAAATCTATCCACACTCGTGGAACATTCTCTGTCGAGTACCCACTCGCAAACACCTCTAACTGCTCAGGTACTGGTTATTCAGGCAAGGGCTGATTGGACTTTAGACCTCTCATCTTCCCAGTGCAATGAGGCAAACCCCCTGGGGTGCTTAGACTGAGGGTCGCAGTCCCGGCCTAGATAGTCTAATTTCAGGGAGGGGTGCATGCTCCAAGGCTGCGCGTGCTTAGGCTTAGAGCTACCTTGTCACGTTTTTGCTGGGCTTGAGCTTAAAAACCATCTATCTATGAATACTAGTTCACATCCTAGGAGTGTATCACGCAGGCCTATTCCGGCTCTTTGGAAAGAAAGAAAGAAAGAAAGAAAGAAAGAAAGAAAGAAAGAAAGAAAGAAAGAAAGGGCAGAAGAAATTTATTTTTAAGAAGTAAAATCTCCACGGGCAGCAGGTTTCATCCGCTGGAAATCCGAGCTTGTAATCACGGCTGTATCTGGTCCAACTTCCCATTCCACTTTCCTTTTAAATAAGCAGAAAGATTATGGCTTTAAATAAATGTATCATTCACAAATCTCAGAGGTGAAATACCTGGATATGGGGTCATTGAGACACAGCTCATTTGAGCCACATCTGCGAGCTGTATCAAATGTGCTTGGAGCGAATAAACTCTCTGATTGACCAACACATCCACTTTCTGTGGGAGGGTCAAAAGCCTCAGAGGTTTTTTCTGAAATTTGATTAGCAATAGTAGCTGCTGTAATTTGATTAACCATGTCTGAGTCAGCTGACACAGCTGCAATTTGTAGGGATGGTAATAGCAGCGATAAGGGCTGCAGTTATATTAGAATCTCCTTTCTTGTCAGGATAAAATCAAGGTCTCAGACGTCTGAACGGGGATAGGGATCAGAGTGGTAAACTGGCTATTAGACCTGCTTATAGAAAAGCAGACCAGCACTGTAATATAAAGCGAGTTACATTGGTACAAGTTAGCAGCAGCAACACCTTTTAAGAAGGCAAGGGCATAGGTTTTTGAGAAGCAGATAGGTTAACCATCTAAATTTACTGTATATACTAGGAACCCGATTTTGGAGAGTCCAAATGGGAGCTGAGAGCATCTGCAGATGAATCCTTTGGGGGGTCTTTTCAGGAACCGCGAGTCGCCGCGTCAGTCGCTCTGGCAGCCAAAATGGATTGTCTTCCCGTGTGGAAACACACAGACCGCTCCCCGGGATCTTATTAAAATAGGATCCGGGCCTTTCCATAGACCAGTCAAAACATCTTTCCATTTTACCATTTCTTTTGGCCTAGTTGGTTCCAGGCAATGTCGATCAGCCGCTGTATTGCCCTGACTGTCCAAATTCAGAAAGTTGAGGGTAAAAAGTGCCAGAGAAATAGTAGCTCGTGGCACCGTGGGCAGAGCTTCCTCAACTTCTCCCTTTTGTTTTATCAAATAAGTTTTAAGGGTGCGGTGAGCACGCTCAATGATGCCCTGTCCCTGGGGGTTATAAGGAAGACCCGTCAGGTGTGTCACTTCCATATGGCGACAAAATTGTTGAAATTTTGAGAAGTGTAGGCTGGCCCTTTGTCCGTTTTAAGGATTTTAGGCTTTCCCCAAGCACTCCAAGCTTCGAGGCAATGTTGAATAACATGGGCCGCCTTTTCTCCGGTCAAAGGAGAGGCAAATATAACTCCAGAACAAGTATCAATAGAAACATGTAAATATTGTAATTTACCAAAGGATGGGATGTGGGTAACATCCATTTGCCAGATTTGTAAGGGCCTGATTCCCCGAGGGTTAACTCCTGTATGGGGAACAGGTAGGAATTGACAGCAGTTTTGGCATTGAGTAACAATATCTCTGGCCTCCCTTCTAGAGATGTTAAATCGACATCTTAATGTCTCAGCTGTCACATGAAACCTTTTGTGAAAAGCTTTAGCCAAATCTAACTTTGGCGAAAGGGCAATTGCAATTAACCTTGTGGCTCGATCTGTCAGGTCATTACCACGGGTCATAGGTCCCGGTAAGCCTGAGTGAGCCCTAATATGAGTTATAAAGACCGGGGATCTACGCTTAGCCAGGGTAAGTTGAATCTTTTGAAAAACTTTTACAAGTCTGCTAGATGTCTTAATTAACCCAGCAACTTCCAATGCTTTTACTGCATTAACCACATAGAAGGAATCTGAAACAATATTTAAGGGACCTGGAAAGATTTCCAGAACCTCTGACACCACTAAGCATTCCACAATTTGAGGTGAGGTTTCATGATATTGTTTGGATGTAACTTTATCATTAACCACATAGGCACCTATTCCTGTTTTTGACCCATCCGTATAAACTACCATTCCATCTGGGAGCGGCTCCTGAGAGACAATACGTGGAAATATGATAGCTTGAGTTAAAGCAAATTGTAAGATGGGATGCTTAGGATAATGATTATCTATTTGACCATTGAAGGAGGTAACCAGCACTGCCCACACATCAGAGGTCGCCGTTAATATTTGGACTTGATGGGCAGTATAAGGCACTATTAAAATCTTAGGCTCTCTTCCAAAATGAGTAATAGCCGCTTTTAGCCCTTGAAGGGCAAGCTGAGCCACTGCATCTGGATACCTTTCAATGATCTTTGCAGGAGATGCATTAGGGTGGACCCATAACAAGGGCCCCTCCTGCCATAATACAGCAGTTGGTAAGTGTCTAGTTTTAAAAACACATAAGTCAAAGGTTTTGGTTTCATCTATACGTTTCAACTGGGCGTCTTGCAAAGCGTTTTCTACTACTTGCAGAGCACGGCTCGCAGCTGGTGTTAAGGCCCTCGGTGAGGAAATATGAGCATCCCCTTCCAAAATATCAAATAAAGGTTTCAGCTCGGCCGAGGGAATTTTTAAAAACGGTCTTAACCAATTTATATCACCTAATAATTTCTGAAAATCATTTAAAGTATGTAAATGGTCTCTACGAATCTCCAATTTTTGAGGAATTATCTTTTCTGGATAGATAACTGTCCCTAAAAAGGAACCAATCTCTGAAAATTGAACTTTCTCAGTAGCAACATGTAGACCCCACTGTTCTAAGGTTTTTAATAATAAGGGGTATGAGGTCTGTAAAGTACCTAAATCCTTATGACACATAATAATATCATCTGTATAATGAGCCAGCAACAGCGAAGGAAATTGCTTCTTAATTGGCTCGAGGGCCATTTGTACATATAGCTGACATATGGTAGGGCTGTTGGCCATGCCCTGAGGCAGGACTTTCCACTGATATCTCTTATCAGGTTCAAAACGATTAACAGTAGGTAATGTAAACGCAAATCTTGGCCTATCTTGTGGACATAAGGGAATAGAGAAAAAACAATCTTTAATATCTATAATTATAATTTTCCACTGCTTAGGCAGGGCAGAGAGTAGGGGCAAACCCCGTTGCACAGAGCCAAATAGTCGCATCTGTGCATTGACCGCTCTTAAATCATGTAAAAGCCTCCACTTCCCGGATTTTTTTTTAATAACAAATATAGGTGTATTCCAGGGGGAGGTAGAAGGTTCTAAATGACCGAGCTGCACTTGTTCTTTAATTAGTTTTGTAGCAGCTTCCAATTTCTCAGAGGATAATGACCACTGAGGAACCCAGACGGCCTCCTCCGTGAGCCAGGGTATGGGCATTGAGCCCTCAGTGGCAACTAGGAAAAACCCAGTCCTTGCCTTCCTGCGTTTGATTCTTGTGAGACAGGATCTAACCTTCCTTGTTCGTTCCTGCCAAGACCTTTCCCTTCTTTAAATCCCATGCTTTTCATAATGTTTACAGCTTGTGGGGAGTATTCACTGGTCAGAACTAGCCCTAGGCCCTGTAAAATGTCCCTTCCCCAGAGGTTGACGGGGAGGGGAAGCACGTAAGGTATAAAACTTCCTGTATGACCCTCTGCTGCCTTCCAAGTCAACGAGCGGGAGCTGACTGCAGGGCTGGCTTCATATCCCAATCCTTGTAGGGAGTGAGATGATTTCTCTACAGGCCATGCCTTAGGCCACCAATTAGCGGAAATGATACTTTTATCCGCTCCTGAGTCCAGAATTCCGGTAAATTTCTTCCCCTCTATTGCTAACTGTAAGGTGGGTCTAGTTTTAAAATCAACCACCAGATGAGCGAAGTCAGTTCCTGAGGAACCAAGCCCCTGAGAACCTCTAAGCTTCTCAGTGGATGGAAAACAATCATGTAAGCTTGGAAGAACAATCAATTGAGCGATCCTATCTCCAGGGGAGATAGAGAATACACCTTGTGGGCTAGAACAGAGAACTTGAAGTTCTCCGGTATAATCCTGATCTATTACACCGGGGTGTACCACAAGCCCTTTTAAGGTGAGAGAGGAATAGCCTAATATAAGACCAACGCTTCTCTCTGGCAGGGGGCCTCTGTAATCGACCGGGATCGGCTGCACCCCCATGTGTGGCATTAATAAGACTTGGGAGGTGGAGCACAGGTCCAGTCCTGCGGAGCCCCTTGTGGCTCTGCAGCGAACAGAGTCTCCTGAGTGTTCTGCAGTGTCCCATATCTTTTGGGGCCCTGGGATCTCGGGCCCGCATATCCGTTTTTTGAAAAATTTTCCTCCTTAATGGCTGACAGATTTGGGGGGAGAATTTGACCTTTTATATCTCTAACAGAACGGCAATTTTGAGCCAAATGATAGCCTTTTCCACACCTAGTACACAGTTTTGTTGGTATTTGATTATTTGGGGACTCCCTTTTTCTATGTCCGGCCTTCCCACAGGCATAGCACCGGGCCATATGTTTTGAAGGGAAGGTTCCACGATTCTGACCCTTAAGCAGCATTGCCGCCATTTCTAAGTTCGCCGCCGCGAGCCCTGCATTAGTAAGGGGACCTCCCAATCCTCGGCACACTCTTAACCAATCTTGTAACCCCTTAGCTCTCCGTGGCGCAATAGCGGTGCGGCATTCCGCCGTGGCGTTTTCAAAAACCATCTGTTTTATTAGCGGCATCGACTGTTCTGGATCCCCAAAGATTCTACCCGCTGCCTCGGTCATCCGCGCCACAAAGTCAGAGAACGACTCATTAGCTGTCTGAATTATCTTGGACAAATAAAGGTTACTGCCTTCCTTCCTAGGGAGGGACTTCCACGCCTTTATTGCAGCTGCTGCTGTCTGCGTGTAGACCTGCCAAGGATGAGCGGTCTGGTCATTCGCGTGTACGCCAACTCCCGCTAGCATATCAAAAGTCCATAATTCCTGTCCCTCAGTATTTGCATTACTCCTAGCTTGTGCTTGTAACGCCTCATGCCACAAGGCCTTCCACTCTAGGTATTGGCCCATATTGTTAAGTACCGCCTTCACCGTGTTCTGCCAATCTCCTGGAGTCATGGCGGCTGTAGCTAACCTCTCTACTTGGGCTACGGTAAAGTTAGCTCCAATTCCATATGCACGCACTGCTTCCGCTAATTCTTTGACCTGTCTATAATCTACGGGAGCATAAACGCGGGCGCCTTCGGCCGCTTCAAAGACCGGAAATGCAAGCTGTAGCTGCCTCTGATCTGCCGGACTGAGGAATGAGTTAAGGCCTCCACCCGAATCATAAGTCGGAGGCAAGGGTGGGGCTGAGGAATTCAAAGGCTTTCTTAGTCTTACTTTGGAACTGCCAGCCTTAGTACAGGCCGCTGGTTCCTGCCCCAGTCCCTCTTCCTCTCCTTGTGCTAGATTTTCCTCGGAGCTGCTAAGGTGTATGGAAGCAGGCTCCTTAATTGGGTGCGGGGGTTCCCGCTTCTCTTCACCAGCCAGTGAAGGTTTCCTAGCTTTAACAGGCCCTGCAGTGGCCTGTATTCCTCCTGAACATTCTTTTCTATAACCACACTCTCTGGCCAGTCTCTCTCCAGACTTCTTCGTCTGTTTCTCTTTTCCCAACCCTATGGCTGAGCACCTGTTGCCACATCCTGGTTCTGATAGCTTAGAGCAGACCTTTTTTGAAACCTCTCCACTCGCCCTATTAGCTGTGCCTCGAGCTAGTTCCTCACAACAAAAATAGACTGCCAACGAAAACCACACAAGGCAAGCTACTACAGCAGCGGCAGTGAATGAAAATTCGGTCGCAACAAAGGTCTCCACGCCAAGCATACCTTCCACGATGGACCTCGCGTTCCCGCAGTTTTTAACCCGTCCCCCAAGCTTGGGTGGTCTCCCGCAGCGCCTTAAAATTACCGGGGTTTCTCGGCACCAGATGTAACGTGCGCCCCCAAAATCCCTTTTCACCCGCGAATAAGGACAGGAGGCGTTAGTCGGGTTTACTGCCACGAGGAACTTTTTTACTGCTCCATACGATAAAGCGGAAAGACCCAAGAAACCGGAAGAGGGTCCCTTAAATACACCCTAGAGTGACGTATTCACTCCTGAATGGCTGTTCGCTCACTACCCAATATTACGCCTCGGGATAGGCCAGTGGCTTGGCGCTCTTTCTGCCTAGCAGCTGCGCAGAATGATTGTTTACTGCTGGGGAACCATGTGGCCAGCGCCATGTTGGAAAAACGCACGTGTGCAGCCACTGAAACAGCAGCTCACTACAGGAAAGGAAAGAGGGCTTTGCAGGTGGAGGAAGCTGCAGCTGTGCGGTCTAACTAAATTATTCTCACAAAGCCTTTCCAATACCAGGAATTCTAACAACATCTGTCTAGCAGGATGTTGTCTAAATCTAGAGATTAGGAGAAAGGGTTACTAAGTGGGTTGCTATGAGGCCTTGTTTGAAGTTCTGAGAACTGACAAGTGAATCATGGAAGGTAAGCAGAAAGAAGAATAGTAGCTAGAAGAGCCAAGGGTGAGTGTTTGCCAAGAGTAAGGCCTTGCCATGGCTTCCCACATCCCCCATTCCCTGTATAATAGAGCACTGGAAGCATGTAGGGGGAAGTAGAGGCCTGATCCCCTTTGAGTTTCGGGCATTGAACTGAAGGGCTAAGCACTCCTTGGTTGGGGAGGCCAAGGCCCAGCCTCCTGGGTGCTTTTTCAAGTGGACAGGAAGAGTGACTTATGCCAACCCATATGCAATCAGGCATGCTTCTCAGGATCCCGTCTTTGAGGGCAAAGAAAGAGGTATCCCTGCAGTACTTTATCTCGCATCCTCCAGCATCCCCCTCTATAGAGGAGGATCAATGGTAGGACTTCCCACAAAGGCAGCTGCTGTAGGGAATTTTGGGAGGTTTGAACTTTGAAACACTGCATTGGGGCTGACACTTGATAAGTTCTGGAGTGGGTTCATCATCAGAGTCCAATTTTAGGTAATGCACTTGGAGTGGATTGGCTGCCAGGTGGTCTCCCTGGATCTTTATGAGAGTAGTAAGGCGAGAGAAGGCCCAAAGGCCAAAAGAAATGAGCAAGGGAAGGCCAATGAGAGGTCCAAGGATAGAAGGCAGTGAGGTAGAAAGCCAAGGCGAGGTAGAGAACCAGTTCTTACACCAGCTCTTGCTTTGTTTTTTTCTTTCTAAGCCCTCTTGAACACTGTGCATGCTTTCACTGCCCCTGATTTATCTGCAAAGAAGCAGCACTCTTCCTTTAAAGTGGCACAGAGTCCTTTCTGTTGCAGGAGCAAGAGATCTAGGCCTCACTGTTCTGAAGGACAACTTTAGCTAAAGAGGAAAGTGACTCACTAAGGGCTTCAGTGCTCTGCTGTCGCTCTCTAACATCTTGATCAAGGGTGGCACTAAGCTCAGAGTCATAGTGGTTGGAGAGGACAAGGGAGGAAACTCCAGTCCCAACACCCACTGCCAGCCCCAAGATGATTGCATTGGTCACTGCAATGATGGGCTCTCGCTTTTGTCAGAGGAGAACTTCATCGTGTTGTGAGGGTGAGGTCCAGGAAAGCTGCTCCTCTTGGTTCCATAAGTGGAAAAGTCATCTGAGGAGTAATAGGCTAACCACAGGAGAACATGTACAAAAGATCTTTTGAAGACTTAAATCTGGTAAGGTGTATGCATGGAGTAAGTCCAGAGGAGCAGGGCTACCATGTATCCTCAAGAGGGATAAGGTAAAAATGGTCTGTAAAGTTAAAAGAGGCTTAAGTCTGATTATAATTCAAGCAAAGGTAGGAGGCAGCTTGTTTCCAGGAGAGGTGATGCAGGTACCAGATCCTGAGACCATTTCCAAAGAAAATCCTTTAAAGGAGGAATGTTGCCTGTTGCAGCCCAAGCTGCCCCACACTTGGGGGCCAGAAAGGTTGAGAACTGCTCTACCCCACGTTTGGGGGCCAAAATGTCTCAGACTGTTCTGTCAATGTTTGAACCGGCACTGCCAAATGCCTTGCGGACTAATTATAATCTAATTATTCTATTTTTAGAAGGAAATTGAATTATTAGTTTCACCTGTGTCACTTCTGATCCCTTTGAATAGGATAAAGCCTTGCAACACAAATGGCAACTGAGAGGGATATGCAGGGGGAAACAGATCAACTCTACTGAGCAAACATCTAAAAAGCTGTATGAACAATTACTAACTACAAAGGTGATGGGCAAGCTGTGTGTATTTGCTCACGTCTTTAATCACAGAGGTACAAGCAGATGTATGTCATTGAACTAGAAGCTGGCTTGATCTGTGTGATGTATTGCGGGACAGCAAAAGTTACATATTAAGACCCTCACACCCCTGTAAAAATCAACCAAAGATACAAAAATGATAGAGAGACCTCACCGTTCTTTACTGAGGTTGCTACAAAGAATTATACTTTCACTGTAGTTGTGTATTCATCTTGCAAAAACATGCTGTGAGCCAGTTTAAGCAACAACATTAATTAAAGATTACTAGAAGGAATGCATGTTTAAACAGTTAAAAATGGACAGGTGAAAATATTAGTAATGTTTATGCTGATCAAAAATAAGGAACATAGAGCATAAAAGATAGCTCAGGATTGGAAAGCTCTTGCTGGTCTTCCACATAATGGTAGTCAATTTCTAGTATTTACATGGGGATCAACAACTACCCATTTCTTCAAGATCAAGAGGACTGAGGCCATCTTCTGACAACAGAAAACATGAGGCCCACATGTTCATGTTCATCCGCACAAACACAATACTCTCATTTAGTCAAAATTTTCAGAACAAACACAAGAGTAAGGCAGAACAACATACACCAATCCAATGAGTGCAAAGCCTCAGGCAGTATTGATATCATGAACATATGCCATTCATGGAAATATAATATAATATAATATAATATATTTTGCCAAATTTAAAATGAAAGATGTGGATGAAGAGGTACACAGAAGCATGTGCTTATTTTACAAAAGCATGTCAGGTGGCTTCTTTGGTTTCTATATCTACTATCAGCACAAAAAGGTCTTCACAGATAAATTTTGTCTTGAAAACAATAAACAAAAGATATAAAGTTAAAAAATATAAAACCACCAGGCTTGCAAAATAGCTTAGCACTGAATAGGAAATGTTTATACTGTATCTTACATGATTTAGGGACTGAGACCAGATGGGGAATGTATGGGAGCATGAGAAGAAAGCTGAAGGATCAGTTTCAACCACAACACAATAGACACACAGAACAAAATATGTCCCTTCTAAAAAGAAATACAGGGGTAAACCTGGAGCAGAGACTGAGGAAATGGCCAATGAAAACTTGCCCAGCTGAAGACCCACCTTATGAACAAGCACTAATCCATGACATTATTAGCGATACTCTGTTATGCTCCCACACAGGAGCCTTGAATAATTGTTCATTAAGAGGCTCCACCCAGAAGCTGACTTGAAACAGATGCAGAGAACCATAGTGAAACATTGAATGGTCCTTGGGGACTGTTATGGAAGAGTTGGGGGAATGATTGATGGCCCTGAAGAAGATAAGAACCCCTCCACAGGAAGACCAACAGACTCAACTAACCTGGACCCTTGGGGACACTCACAGACTGATCCAAAACCAATAGCACACACAGTCTAGACTAAGCCCCCTGGAACATATGTAGCAGATGTGTAGCTCAGTCTTCATGATGGTCCCCCAACAACTGTACCAGGTGCTGTCCCTAAAGCTGCTGTCTATCTTTAGAATCTGTTCCTTGAACTGGGCTGCCATGTCTGGCTTCAATGGAAAGGATGAACTTAACCCAGCAGAGACTGGATGCACCAAGGTGTGGAGACACCCAGGGGCCCACACCTCAAAGAAGAAACAGATGATATTGAATAGAGGGACTCTGTGCAGGCAGTGGACCTAGAGTAGGGACTTCACAAAGTTCATAGCCATTTTATTTATAACAGCTTGAAACTGGACAAATCCCAGATGTCAGTCAACCAAAATATGGATATAGAAAATGTGGTTCATTTACAAAAGGAAAAACTATTCCGCTATAAAATACAAGGACATCATGAGTTTTGAAGGCAAATGGATACAACTAGAAACTATTATCCTGAGTGAGGTAACCCAGACCTAAAAGCACACGGATGTATGTACCCACTTACAAGTGAATAGTAATCATAAAAAAAGGAAACCCACACTACACTCTTTAGACCCAAAGAAGCTAAAGAAGAAAGAAGGCCCAAATGAGCACGGTTGAATCTCACTCAGAAGTGGGACTAAAACAGTCATAGGAGGCTAATGGAAGAGTGAGAACTGGATGGGAGAGCAGATAAGAAGGGGAATCGGGGAGAACCAGCCACAGGTGTGGCGAGAGACTATGGAGTTGATCTACCTGAGATGCATAGCAGTAAGATATGGATGCTGAAGAGGCCACATCTGCAGTCAAGCAGGACCCCCAGTGGAGAGTTAAAGACACCAATCCAAATACCTTTTTACCCAACATTTGTTCCTGTCCACAAGAATACAATCTACAACATAGATTCTGTCCATCAGAAAAATAACCCTTTGATACCATGTTGTTGTTCTAACTTGCTACTCTGCTGCTGTGATTGAATCCTCTAAGCAAAAGCATCTCAGGTAATAAGTGGTTGTTGTACATGATTCTGTCAGATCACAGTCCATCATTTTGAGAGCTTAGATTCGAAACTGAAGGCAAAATGCATGGACAAACACTGTCTCCTGGCTTGCTCTCTTGCTTGGTCACGGTCTAAAGCGTAGCCTGCTCTCTCATCCAGCCCAGGACCACTTGCTTAGGGATATTGCCACCCTCAGTGGAAGAGCCTTCCTAATCAATCATCAACACTATCTCTCACAGACATAGCAACCAGCCATCCTGATGAGGGCAGGCCCTCAATTGAGGTTCCTTCAGATGACTTTAGCTCTGAAATGCTGAGAACCGAAAACAAGTATGACACAGATACAATAATAAATGAGGAAGTTGTTACAACACAAAACCAATGAGCTAACTATATCAATACAGAAGCTCCTGCCACCCCATAAGGAACTTGGAGTTTTGGCTGAGCAAGGACAAAATAGGAAGGGCACCTGGCTCAGAGCAGGGAAGGATACACTGGAATGGGGACCTCAGAGGCTGTGCTGACCTGAGGTGAGGCATCTTTAACACTGGGTTCCCAGGCCAGTGCTACCAAAGATGTGGCTAAAACAGGTGAAAGGTGGACAGAAAAGCAGATTATCTCACAGACCCAGAAATGACCACCACAAAGGACAGGATCTCTGTCCCAAGGAAGATATACTAAATTTGTTAGAATCGATCTCATCTCATGACAGCTCCAAGTTCAAAACTACAGACTCAACATATGAACTACAGACTCACATATGAACTGGGCAGAGGGTAGTTCAGGAGGTGGGAAATGAGGTCATTGTCTTTCTACCTTGTAAACGAAGGTAGGCAGAGCCTGATTTTGCCCTGGATGCTGTCTCTAAGAGCTCTCTGTCATGAACTGGTCAATGGGTCTAGGTCCTGTTGTTAAGAAGCATTTAACCCAAGGTGTGGGGCTAGTAACTAAATCCATTAGGGTGGAATCTGTCTTATTTCCTCAGTGAGAGAATGACAAACTTACACACAAAAAGTAGCCAGCCACAAGGGAGTGGTAAAGGCTTCCCAGTAGATTCTTCCACTTGGACAGAGGAGAAAATGAAGAGAGGATGGCAGCTGTGAGCCCTGTAGCAGGGTTCCAAGTCTGCTCTAACCTTCCCAGAAATTAAGACCAGAGAAACACCATCCACTCTACCAGGCTCTGGAACATCTTTGAAGCACTTCAGGGCTATGACTTTCCAGTCAATGCACTAAGATGTTATGTCCAAGTCAGAGAGACCCCGACAACCAACAAGGAGCCTATTGCAACACAAACACATGGAGGTCTTTATTATGAGGTCTGTAATAAGGATTCTCACCAGTCAGCCTCACATGAGATCGAATCTGAGAGACCAAGTCTAGGGGCGCTGGGTATTTATTTCAGTTACAGCAAGATTGAGACATTAACACACAGGTCTGCAACTTAGTATTTTAAAAGCTGCATGACTGGCATAATCTGCAGGAACCAACTAAGGGGGTAAAATCATCTGACAACCATGATGGGTAGGCTAACTTTTTCTCTGTAAGGTGTGTTAGTTATCGATATGTAGCTTAACCCTGCAGTTGTACCTTGATTGGCTGTTGACAAGGGGGGATTGTCATAGGATGTTTGCTCAAGTGGACTTTGTACACTCTCAGAAACAGAATTGATTGGGCTTTACAAACTCATCTTTGTGCCTGAGGTCCTGATTATTGAAAGACGCTCCTGTTCAAGCACAAGCCATGCGTGGCAGTTGAAAAGGTACTTTTTCCAAAGACCTACATCCCTATCTGTTACTGCACTATCTGGAACTGTTTTCCTGAGCAGGTACCCCACAGCTCTGGAATCTCAAGATATTAGGGATTCAAAGGTAACTTCAACATTATAGCTTCTTGTTCCAGTATCTGGGATCCACACATGATCAACTGCACTCCTTAAAAGAGATTGGGTCACTTCACCAGCACTTCCATCTATTCCACTCTAGGTTCTGCTTGATTCCACTTTACTGCTTCTGCTGTTCTCTCTGCTCATCCCATGGGACTGACATCTTCAATATGCCGAGTTCTTCCCCTGCAACTAGGATTCACTGTTTTCCTCTCATACACTCCCTTCACCGGGCCAAGCCTTAGCTGCTCTGCATGAGATTCCTTTATGCCTAAAACCAATACCACCTGGGTGATTCTCACACATGATCAACTCCAGGTGCACAACAAGGGACAACCTTGGCTATCTCTGGAACACAGCCTCTTTTTCCTCTCAGAAAACACTCACCAGAAGATTTCACCTCAGTGATGCTGGTTTCTTTTTCATAACCACTAATTTTCTAACTACAGCCAACCAGCATCAATTGTCTCAGTCATTCCTTCTATTCTTTCCTCCCAGAGCCACATGGACAAAGCTGCTGAGTTTCTCTGCTTGCTGGGGCTAGAACATGGTCCCTTCTATTACATCATCACCAGCTTTATATTTTTCAACAAGTTCACTGCCTAAGCTCGGCTGTCCTGGATCTTACTCAGTAGATGAACCTTAAACTCAGAGGTCTGCATGGCTCTGTCTCTTGAATGCTGGGTAATACATGTGTAACACTTTGTGTGTATCTAAGCTTTTCTTTACCTAAAACATGTTCTGTATCAGGAAGACTTGAATCAGAGATTTGCTTGACGCTCATCTCCTGGGATTTAAACATGTACATGATGTTTCACACATGACCGACTGAAATAAGGACTGAAACTTTCCACTCTTTTTATGATACCCTTCCTTGGTTTCTCCGTAACCTGTCTGATTTGTGTTTTTTTCCTTTAAATACCCTTCTCCCCCTGGCCTCGAGGTTGACACTCCTTGCTCTGAGACTCGACCTCAGCTGGATGATTCCTAAAATAAAGCCTCTTGCTGTCTTGCCAGTTATTAGAGACTAGAGTGAGGGTCTCCCCTCCTGGGGTCTTTCAATAACAACGCCCAAGGTGATATAGTTCTTTTTCCTACAAGTCTGGGGGTGTGTCCATAGGTCTCCCAGCCACAGTACCTGGAAGCAGCTCCGGTCATGCTCCTGCCTCAGATTCACAGGCACCCCCACCCGCTCACGGGCAGCCCGGGGCCTCTGCTTCCACCCGCCGGCCACGGTACTGGAAGCTCCGGTCATCTCCCCGGTCTGTGGCGGGTAATACGATTGCATTGCGTGGTCTGTGACATCAGAAGGAGCCCGCCGATGCCACTGGGACCCTGACTGTGGCGGTGGCGGCGGCGGTATGGTAGTGCAGTCACTCTGGACCTCGGGTGAAGTCAATTACATCTGGCAGGGGATTTCTAAACATCATGCATGTGCGCCAGGCCAGAGCCTTCATGGGAAATGTAGTCTTCGGCCCGCCGCCATCTTGCTTTTACTCACAGCATCATGGGATATGTAGTTTGAAGACCAGCCGCCATCTTGAATTACGTTTACAGCGCATAAGCAGTTAGTTTTCTGACCACAATCTTGGCACAAGTCCTTATGGGAAATGTAGTCACAGGCTGCTATCTCTGTGTAGCCCTGGTAGTCCAGGAACTCACTCTCTAGACCAGGCTGTCCTTGAACTCAGAAATCTGCCTGTCTTTGCCTCCCAAGTGCTGGGATTAAAGGCGTGTGCCATCAATTATTGATCGTTATTGGCTATTGATTAGTATTGATTATTGATTAGCACTGGCTAATGATTATTGATTGTTGATTATCATGATTATTGATCACTTTTGGTTAGTGATTAGTATTGCTAATTGGCCATTGATTAGTATTGATTATTGATTAACATGATTATTGATCATTGTTCCATCACTATCATCCCCTGACTCTGCCTTCCAAGTGCTGGGATTAAAGGCATGTGCCTCCACTGCCCAGCTATACCTGTCTTCTTAATGTATTCTACAAAAGACAAAAGGGTTTGGACACATGTGCTGCAGAGTCAGAAAAACCACCCGTGTTTCTACAGGAAAGCAACTGGTCCAAATGTTTTGGGCAGATTCAGAATCAGCCAAGATAGTGACATTACTCAGAGGTCACCTCCTGATCTAACATGTGAGGAGCATCACCAGGGACCTCACAGGTGGTCACATCTGGCTGATGCTTCCCATGCAGCCCCAGAGAGGACCCAGCACCCCAGCTCCCACTGCTCAGCCGCCTGCCCTTACCTATTGTGGGCAGTGATTCTGTGCTCACCATGACTTGATTTCAGAGCTTCCCTGAGGTCTCCACACAGCACCCACAGCAGAGCTCAGAGCAGGGCACAGATGACCATTAAAGCCTGCACAGGCACAGCAAACTTGCAGAATGGCACCTGGAAGAACCTGCCTCCTTGTCTGATTGGCAGGTCTGCCTGAAAGCCTAGATTGGCCAGTGAGTCTTACCACTCCTTAAGGTTAAAGTGTGCTTCCAGACCAGGGTAAGAGCTTTTCCAGAGCTCAGGAGGGGTTTGCACTCCATTAGCATTTGTTTCTGTCTTCAAAGAGGAATCTCACCCCACCCAGCCCTGGGGGAGAACCCAGCATTCCAGCTCTGGCTGTTCAGCTTCCTGCTCCTCCCCTCTGAGAGCAATGATCCTGCACCTACCAGGACCTGACTCCAGACCTTACCTGAGCATTCCTCACAGCACTTGCCTTCTTCTTCCTGTAATCAGGGTGAACAGCTTCCATAGCCCAGTACTCAGTGTGCAGTGGAGGTATCAATCTGACCCACAAGTCGAAGGATTCACTGGTTATTTCTTTAGAATTCTGTTTAAACTCCACCCCAGTTACCTGGCAACAGCCAGGTATGCTCCTCCCCATGGTTACTTGGCAACAGCTGGGTAGGCTTGACCCCCTGTAAAGGCGGCTGCTTGCCCTTTTCTCTCTCTTTTGATATCTTGCTTTCTTGTTCTCTCTTTCTCTTGCCCACTTGGGCTCTTCTCACCCCCCACCTCCTCATGCTCATGCCCAGCCTCTACTTCTCTACTCTCTGCCTCTCTCTGCTTTTTTCTGCCTCTACTACCCTCTTAACTCTCCTCCCCATGTCCTGAATAAACTATATTCTATACTATATTGTGTTGTGGTGGGTTGCTCCTGGGGAAGAGCTGTCTCAGCATGAGGCATTGAACCACCCCCAGGAAGAAATATCTCAGGAGGAGGCATGAGCCTGCTGAGACATTTCCTTCCTCCATACCCCCCACACGCACCTATAGAACATATTCCATCTGTCTTTAAAGAGAGGTAGTGAATGACCCCTAAAGGGAGATCCCCACTCAAGTCTCAGGATGGTGCCCACCCAAGGACTCACGAGAGACCGGCTTGATGTAAACACAGGAGGCAGTTTAATATCAGAGCTCTGGGTCAGCACATATCTTACTCAGGAGAAAGTGGAGCTGACCCCAAGGCTCAAAGGATTAGGGATTTTATAGTCAATGGGTGGGGGAAGTGGTAGATTTTCATGTGGGTACACATGATTGGTTGCTTTACATTTTTGAACATCAGCAGGCTGTGCATGCCAATGGGGGCACAAAAGGGGGAAGGGTGGAAGAACACCAGATGCCCATTACTCATTTGGACATATCTCTGTTCTTTTAAATATGTCCTTGCATGCTTTTTATCTTTCATGGCCAGCCAGTCTCTTGAATGATTCAACAGGCCTTTGTCTTGTAAATCCACATCCTCTGTAACTAATTAACTGGGCCCAAAACTGCTGACAGGCATTTTTAACTATTTAGGTTAGGGAAAATGAGTCACAGGGCCCTGCTATTCTTATTAGTTTGGGCCTATTTCAAATTTTTTTTTCAGTAGCTATGGGGAGGAGGATACCTGGCTGTCACCAGATAACTGTGAGGTAGAGTTTTAGACAGAATGCTAACACCATTAATATTAAAGAGGGATTTTAGAAAACAAACATCATGCTGGGTTCAGGGAAACTACAGCTTCCTTTCACCAGATGATAGTATCAATCAACCCTGGAGAAAATCCAGAATCATAAGGGAAACATAGTTGAGCATCAAAGGGTTAAAAAATTTTGATTACATACAGGCTCTTAGAGAATAGCCAATACAAAATGTTCCCCAAGAATGGGCTGGTACTTTCCACAGGTGCTCTCCAATAGCCCTCCTTTACTCCCCCTGGGTTGTGGTTTCCCCCCTGAGTTGTGGTTTTTGGCTTTAAATTCTCTCTGTCTCCAAAGCCCTGGGTGTTAGACCCTACTGCCACTGCGTGGGTCATGGGTCTTGACCTCAGTATACTGATTAAAATATACCTCTGCTGATTACATCAAGTTCGGTGTCTTGTGAGTTAATGGGTGGCCACGAATTCCCGAGGCTAGGGTGAGGTTCTCCCTTTGTTTGGGCCTTACAAGCACTATTGTTAGCCAGAACATCTTCATCAATGGCAAAGTGAAGAAAAAACATAGTTGAATTAGTACAGGTTCTGTAGATAAACATATCTCAAATCATAGAATGAATCTTTGTATACAGAAAGGCTATTTAATAAAATGTCCCAATAAAGGCTGTTAGACAAGGTAAATTAGAAAAACAAGGACTGGTTCTTTTCATGTTGTAGGATATTACAGCTGATAATCAGTGTATACCAGGATTCTGAAGAGATAAGTCCTTACTAATGCCAGTTTTAAAACACAAATAAACAAATTACCTTTGTTTTGTAAAAAAGTAGGACAAGTACAAAAAACAAAAACACCACCCTGTTTAATGTCCTTTAAATATGTAGGGTCTGGTGGGTGGGTGAGAAACCACTCAGAGGCAGCAGGGAGGAAGATGGGGAGAAGACCTCAGGGATGAGGGACCAGAAAGGGGGACACCTTTGGAATGTAAAAAAAATTTAAATTTAATTTAAAAGGGAAAAAAGAAACATAATTGAAAAAAATATACATCTACATTGAGTTTGAAAAGGAGCACATGGTTTCCTGGCAGAGAAAGTGGCATTAATACAGTACTCTTTGACTTGGTTGGTATGTGCAATGTTAGCTTCTATGACTTGTAACACACAGCTACAGCCAATGGCCTGTGTCTCAATCATCTGACCTGACTTAACACTGAAGGTACATTGGACATATCTCCAAAGTTGGAAATTGAGTATTCCTTGGATTATGCTAAAGTTCCCAAATTATATACCTATCAATCTAGTTTATCTTCATTCACCTGATTTGAATGCTGGCAAATTAGAAAATTATTACCCTGTCACCAACAGCTGATTTTTTTTTTTTTTTTTGGTAATGGTGACTCCAGTGTTAGTGATTGGAAGCAATCTTATTAAAATCATCATCTCAACAAAAGTAACATATTTAAAAAGTGTTTCACTTGCCTCCCTGTCCAATAACTTGAAAGTGGAAATAATACAGATGCTGCTCAACCAAAATATGAATATAGAAAATGTGGTTAATTTACAAAAGGAAAAACTATTTAGCTATTAAATACAATGACATCATGAATTTTGTAGGCAAATGGATACAGCTGAATACTATCATCTCTGTGAGGTAACCTAGATTTAAAAGCACTTGCATGTATGGACTCACAAGTGAATAATAATCATAAAATACAGGAAACCCACATTATACTCCATAGATACAAAGAAACTAAACAAGAAGGAAGGCCCAAATGAGAATGGTTGAATTATTCCCACTCAGAAGAGGGATTAAGCAATCATAGGAGGCAGATGGAAGAGAGAGAACTGGATGGGAGAGCAGATAAGAAAGAGGAATCAGGTAGAAGCAGCAAAAAGTGTGGCGAGAGACAAGAGAGGGCCAGAGGGGGAAAATGAATCAAAATCTGCAGCTGCCTCGGGAAGGGAGGGGGTACACTTAGGATGTGCCAGAGAGCATGAATTGGAGGGTGACAAGGAGTCTATGGGGTTGATCTTAGCTGAGATGCATAGCAGTGAGATATGGATGCTGAAGAGGCCACAGCTGCAGTCAGGCAAGAACCTCAGTGGAGAGTTAAAGACATCAACCAATCAAAAAACCTTTATACCCAAAATTTGTTCTTATCCACAAGAATATGATCTACAATATAGATTCTGTCCAGCAGCAAAATAAATCTTTGATACCATGTTGTTGTTCTAACTTGCTACTCTGCTGCTGTGATTGAATCCTCTAAGCAAAAGCCTCTTAGGTAATAAATGGTTGTTCTTCATGGTTCGGTCAGATCAGTTCATCATTTTGAAAGCTAGGTTAGAAACTGAAGGCAAAAAACATGGACAAACACAATCTCTTGGCTTGCTCTCTTGCTTGGTCACTGTCTCATGCTCAGCCTGCTCTCTCATCCAGCCCAGGACCACTTGCTTAGGGATATTGCCACCCTCAGTGGAAGAGTCTTCCTAATCAATCATCAACACTATCTCTCACAGACATAGCAACCAGCCATTCAGATGAGGGCAGGCCCTCGATTGAGGCTCCTTCAGATGACTGTAGCTCTGAAATGCTGAGAATTTAAGACAACTATGACACAGACACAATAATAAATAAGAAAGTTGTAACATCCCCAAACCAATAAGCTAACCATATCAATACAAGAGGCCATGCTACCCCATGACGGAGTTGGAGTTGGGCTAAGCAAGGACAAAATAGGGATGTCATCTGACTCAGAGCAGGGAAGGATACATTGGAATGGGGACCTCAGAGACTGTGCTGCTCTGGGGTGAGGTGTCTTTAACACTGGGTTCCCAGGCCAGTGCTACCAAAGATGTGGCTAAAGCAGCTGGAAGGTGGACAGAAAAGCAGATTGTCTCACAGACCTGGACATGTCTACCAACAAAGGACAGGATTTGTGGTTCAAGGAAGATATGTTAAATTTGTTAGAATTGATGAAGAATGACTTTCCATCTTATTACATCTCCAAGTTCAAAACTACAGAGTCAAATATGGACTGGGCCGAGGATAGTTCAGGAGGTGCGAAATGAGATCTTTGTCTTTCCACCCTGTAAAACAAGGTAGGCAGAGCCTGAATTTGCCCAGGATGCTGTCTGGAAGAGCTCTCTGTCATGTACTAGTCAACGGGTCTAGGTCCTGTTGTTAAGAAGGATTTAACCCAAGCTGTGGGGATAGTAACTAAATCGACTTGGGTGGAGTCTGTCTTATTTCATCAATGAGAGAATAACAAAGTGCCACACACAAAATATACAGCCACAAGGGGACAGTAAAGGCTACCCAGCAGATTCCACCACTTGGACAGTGGAGAAAATGAAGACAGGCAGGTAGCTTTAAGCCCTGTAGCAGGGGTCCAAGTCTGCTCTAACCTTATCAGAAATTCAGACCACAGGCACACCGTCCACTATACCAGGCTCTGAAACATCTTTGAAGCACTTTGGGGCTGTGACTGTCCAGCATATCGAGTATAGCAGGGTTTCATGTTCAATTTAGTCATCTCCCTCCACATATAATCAAGAAAAACCTGAAAACCAAGGCACACACACAAATCTGGCAGAGAAGCCACTGACACAGGAAGAACAATGGTTCATCTTAACAACTGGCCTTTCAATCCTTTAGTTGGGAGTCCTGAGGATCTTGGGTCAATGCACCAAGATGTTATGTCCAAGCCACAGAGAGCACAATGACCACCGAGGAGCCTATTGCAATGCAAACACATGTGGGTCTTTATTATGAGCTCTGTAATAAGGATTTTCACCAGTCAGCCTCACGTGAGATCTAAACTGAGAGACCAAGTCTAGAGGTGCTGGGTATTTATTGTAGTTACAGCAAGATTGGGACATTAACACACAGGTCAGCAACGTAACATTTTAAAAGCTACATGTCTGGGATAATCTGTAGGAACCAATCAAAAGGGCAAAAAACCATCTGATAATGATGATGGGTAGACTAACTTTTTCTCTGTAAGGTGTATTAGTTATCAATATGTAGCTTAACCTTGTAGTTGTACCTTGACTGGCTGTGGACAAGGTGGGCTTGTCATAGGATGTTTGCTCAAGTGGACTTTGTGTACTCTCAGAAACAGAATTAATTGGGATTTACAAACTCATCTTTGTGCCTGAGGCCCTTATTATTGAAAGATGCTCCTATTCAACCACAAGCTATGCCTTTCAGTAGAAAAGGTACTTTGTCCAAAGACCTGCCTCACTATCTGTTACTGCAGATCCTAATATCACTTGTACTTACTTTGAGACAGAATAGCAGTGGAAGTTGCCTCTCCCCCTGTGCATGGCTCTTATAGGTAAGATATACAATGCCGACCTGCCCTTCCTTTCCTGCCTCATCCCTGTGTCTCAGCCCCACTAAGGCAGACAGTCCCTGTTCAACCACATGCTTTACCTGCCAGGACACAAGTTAAGCTTTCTATAGATCTACCACACTATTTGTTATCCCAGATGCAATGATCACAATTTCCCCTAGCACTGCACTAAACACCAGAGGCAGCTTTACCTCTCTCCTGACTATGTCTCCCATGGATGCTAAGATCATCTCTTCCTGCTCACCTCTTCTCACTGCTCCCAACATTAACCAGCATCCCCTCTTGAGGATACCCACCAAATACATCACTAAAAGAGGCAACACTCAGGCAACTCTCTTTGTAAATCCAGACATCAAACAGCAACCCAGGAACAAAACTCCTACCCAAGCAAGACAAATCCAGAAATCAGTACCTAAATCAATAATCACTTCAAACCTAGAGGCCTAGACACCAGCATAGGAATATAATAAATAATAACCAGGAAAATATGTCACCAAGAAATCCAAGCTATCCTATCACAGCAAGTCCTGAGAAATAAAAACATGCATACCACATATATGTGTACAACAGAAAGTCTGATACTGACATCACTACAAAGTAAAGTTATGCTTCCTAGACAATATAATCTTATAATTCAAATGATTCCTCCACTTATTTTCTGACACACGAATTATAATATAATCACCATGTAAGTTTAGAAGAAACTTGAAATATTGACACTTGAACCCTTGACACAGGGTTCAGCTGTGTTACTCCTGATCCCTTAGAATAGGATATAGCCTTGCAACACAAATGTCAATTGAGAGAAATATGCAGGGGGAAACAGATCAACTGTACTGAGCACACATCTGAAAAGCTGGATAAACAATTACTAACTAAAAAATGATGGGCAAGCTGCATATATTTGCTCATGTCTTTATTCACAGAGGTACAGGCAGGTGGATATCATTGAGCTGGATGCCAGCTCAGTCTATGAGTTTCAGGACATCAAAAGTTACATGTTAAGAACCTCACTTTACCACAAAAATAAAGCAGGAAACAAAAATGATAGAATGAACTCACAGTACTTTACTGAAGTTACTGCAAAAAGTTATACATTCACTGCAGTTCTGTTATTCACCTTGCATAAACATAAAGTGAACCAGTTTAAACAGCAACATTAATTAAATTTTACTAAAAGGCAATGCATGTTTAAACAGTTAAAATTTGGCATATGAAAATATTAGTAATATATATCTTTTGGGTTTTTTGTTCTGTTTTGGGTTTTTTTTTTTGAGTTTTCAAGACAGGGTTTCTGTGTATAGCACTGGCTGTCTTGGAACTCACTCTGTAGAACAGGCTGGCCTGGAACTCAGAAATCCTCTCTCTGCCTTCCAAGTGCTGGGATTAAAGGCGTGCAGTACCACCACCCAGCAGTAATGTATATGTTGATCAGAAATAAAGAATGCAGTTCAGAAGTTATAGCTCAGGGGATGGAAGCTCTTGCTGGTCTTCCACATAATGGTGGTCAATTTCTAGCATACACATGTGGACCAACACCTGCCCATTTCTTCAATATCAGGAGTTCTGAGGTCATCTTCTGACAACAGTAAAGATGAGGCACACATTCATATTCATGTACCCAGCTATAATACACTTATTTATTCAAAACTTTCACAACAAACATAAGAGGCAGAACATCATACACCTGCAATTCAATGAATCTGAAGCATCAGATAATATTGATGACATGAGCATAAGCCATCCAGAGAAATAGAATATAATTTATATATTAGGCTGAATTTCAAAATTAAATATGTGGATGAAGAGCAGCACAAAATCATGTGCTTATTGAACAAAAACATGTCAGGTGGCTTATGTGGTTTCTATATCTAAAATCAGCACAGGAAGGGCTTCACAGAGAAATTTGTTCTAGAAAACCAAAAACAGAATGAATAAAGTTAAAAATATAAAACCACCAGGTTTGCAAAATAGCATAGGATTGAACAGCAAATGTGTGCACAGTATCTTATATGATTTAGGGACAGAGTCCAAATGGGGAATGTATGGGAGCATGAGAAGAAAGCTGAAGGATCAGGTTCAACCACAACACTGAAAACACCCAGAACAAAATTCATCCTGTCTATAAGAAATGCCGAGGTAAAGATGGAGTAGAGAATGAAGGAGTGGACAATGAAAACTCACTCAATTGGAGACCAACATAGACAAGCTTGAATCCATGACATTATTAAGAATACTAAGTGTTGCTCCCACACAGGAGCCTTGCATAATTGTCCATTGAGAGGCTCCACCCAGCAGCTGACTGAAGCAGAAGCAGAGATGCACAGTCAAACATTGCATTCACCTTAGTAACTCTGATGGAAAAGTTGGCGGAAGGATTAAGGGCCCTGAACAGGATAGGAACTCCAGAAGAAGACCAGCAGCCTCAATTAACCTTGATACTTGGGGACATTAAGAAACTGAGACAAAAACAATAACAGACACAGGCTGGACAAAGGACCGATCGCCTGTAAGTAGCAGATGTGCAGCTCAGTCTTCATAATTGTCCTCCAACACCTGTAGCAGGATCAGTCCCTAAAGCTGCTGTTTATCATTGGAATCTGTTCCCATAACTGGGCTGCCACGTCTGACCTCAGATGAGAGGATGCACCTAACCCAATAGAGACTTGATACACCATCATGGATACCCAGGAGCACACACATTCTCAAAGGACCAACAGGAGATACAATAGGAGCTCTGTGAAGGCAGGTGACCTAAAGTAGGGACTCCAGTAATTCAGAGCCATTTTATTTATAATAACTTGAAAGTGGAAATAATACAGGTGCTGCTCAACCAAAATATGGATATAGAAAATGTGGTTCATTTACAAAAGGATAAACTATTCAGCTATTAAATACAAGGAAATCATGAATTTTGCAGGCAAATGGATACAGGTAGAAACTATCATCTCGATTGAGGTATCCCAGACCCAAAAGCACATGCATGTATGTACTCACTTACAAGCGAATAATAATCATAAAATACAGGAAACCCACACTACAATCCATAGCCACAGAGAAAGTAAACAAGAAGGAAGGCCCAAATGTTCATGGTTGAATCTCACTCAGAAGGGGGAATAAAGCAATCATAGGAGGCAGATGGAAGAGAGAGAACTGGATGGGAGAGCAGATAAGAAAGGGGAATCTAAGAGAACTAGGAACAGGTGTGGTGAGAGAAAAGAGAGGGCCAGAGGGGGAAAATGAATCAAAATCTGCAGCTGGCAGGGGGAGGAAGTACATTTAGGATGTGCCAGAGACCATGAAATGGAGGGCACCTTGGAGTCTATATGGTCGATCTTATCTGAGATGCATAGCAGTTAGATATGGATGCTGAAGAGGCCACATCTGGAGTCAGCCAGGACCCCCAGTGGTGTGTTAGAAACAACAACCAATCCAAAAACCTTTCTACCCAACATTTGTTCCTGTCCACAAGAATACAATCTACAACATAGATTCTGTCCAGCAGCAAAATAATCCTTTGATACCATGTTGTTGTTCTAACTTGCTACTCTGCTGTTGTGATTGAATTCTCTAAACAAAAGCATCTCAGGTAATAAGTGGTGGTTGTACATGGCTCTATCAGATCACAGTCCATCATTTTGGAAGCTTAGATTAGAAACTAAAGGCAAAAAACATGGACCAACACTGTCTCCTGGCTTGCTCTCTTGCTTGGTCACTGTCTCAAGCTCAGCCTGCTCTCTCATCCAGCCCAGGACCACTTGCCTAGGGATATTGCCACCCTCAGTGGAAGAGTCTTCTTCTTTTTTTTTTTTTTTTTGGTTTTTCGAGACAGGGTTTCTCTGTGTAGCCCTGGCTGTCCTGGAACTCACTCTGTAGACCAGGCTGGCCTCAAACTCAGAAATCTGCCTGCATCTGCCTCCCAAGTGCTGGGACTAAAGGTGTGTGCCATCACTGCCCGGCATAGAAGAGTCTTCCTAATCAATCATTGAAACTATCTCTCACAGACATAGCAACCAGCTATCCTGATGAGGACACACCCTCAATTGGGGTTCCTTCAGATGACTGTAGCTCTGAAATGCTGAGAACCAAAAACAAGTATGACACAGATACAATAATAAATGAGGAAGTTGTAAAAACACAAAACCAATGAGCTAACCATATCAATACAGAAGCTCCTGCCACCCCATGAGGATCTTGGAGTTGTGGCTGAGCAAGGACAAAATAGGGAGGGCACCTGGCTCAGAGGAGCGGAGGATACACTGGAATGGGGAGCTTAGAGGCTATGCTGACCTGGGGTGAGGCATCTTTAACTCTGGGTTTCCAGGCCAGTGCTACCAAAGATGTGGCTAAAACAGCTGGAAGGTGGACAGAAAAGCAGATTGTCTCACAGACCCAGAAATGATCACCACAAAGGACAGGATCTCTGAACCAAGGAAGATCTGCTAAATTTGTTAGAATCGATGAAGAATGACCTTCCATCTCATGACAGCTGCAAGTACAAAACTACAGAATCACATATGAACTGGGCAGAGGGTAGTTCAGGAGGTGGGAAATGAGGTTGTTATCTTTCTACCCTGTAAAACAAGGTAGGCAGAGCCTGGTTTTGCCCTGGATGCTGTCTCAAAGAGCTCTCTGTCATGGACTAGTCAATGGGTCTTGGTCCTGTTGTTAAAAAGGATTTATCCCAAGGTGTGGGGATGGTAACTAAATCGATTAAGGTGGAGTCTGTCACATTTCCTTAGTCAGAGAATAACAAAGTGCCACACACAAAATAGAGAGCCACAAGGGGGTGGTCAAGGGTACCCAGCAGATTCCTCCACTTGGACAAAGGAGAAAATGAAGACAGGATGGCAGCTGTGAGCCCTGTCAGGGTTCCAAGTCTGCTCTAACCTTCCCAGAAATTAAGACCAGAGAAACATCGTCCACTATACCATGCTGTGAAACATCTTCGAAGCACTTCGGGGCTACTACTCTCCAGCATATCCACTGTAGCAGGGTTCCAGGTTCAATTTAGTCATCTCCCTCCACAGATACTCAAGAAAAACCTAAAAACCAAGGCACACAGACACAAATCTGGCAGACAAGCCACTGACATAGAAACAATGGTTCATCTTAACAACCGGCCTTTCAGTCCTTTAGTTGGGAGTCCTGAGGATCTTGGGGTTCCAGTCAATGCATTAAGATGTTATGCCCAAGTCATAGAGACCTGAATGACCAACAAGGAGCCTATTGCAATGCAAACACATGGAGGTCTTTATTATGAGCTCTGTAATAAGGATTCTCTCCAGTCAGCCTCACATGAGATAGAAACTGAGAGACTAAGTCTAGGGGTACTGGGTATTTATTTCAGTTACAGAAAGATTGAGACATTAACACGCAGGTCAGCAACTTAATATTTTAAAAGCTGCATGACTGGCATAATCTGCAGGAACCATCCAAGGGGGTAAAATCATCTGACAACCATGATGAGTAGACTAACTTTTTATCTGTAAGGTGTGTTAGTTATCAATATGTAGCTTAACCCTGCAGTTGTACCTTGACTGGCTGTTGACAAGCAAGGTTTGTCATAGGATGTTTGCTCAAATGGACTTTGTGCACTCTGAGAAACAGAACTGATTGGGCTTTACAAACTCATCTTTGTGCCTGAGTTCCTGATTATTGAAAGATGCTCCTGTTCAACCACAAGCCATGCATGGCAGTAGAAAGGGTACTTGATCCAAAGACCTGCCTCACTATCTGTTACTGCACTGTCTGAAACTGTTTTCTGGAGCAGGTACCCCACAGCTCTGGAATCTCAAAATATTATGGTTTCAAAGGTAACTTCAATATTACAGCTTCTTGTTCCAGTATTTGGGATCCACACATGATCCTCTGTGCTCCTCAAAAGAGATTGGGTCACTTCACCAGCTCTTCCATCTATTCCACTCTAGGTTCTGCTTGACTCCACTTTACTGCTGCTGCTGTTCTCTCTGCTCATCCCATGGGAATGACATCTTCAATATGCTGGGTTCTTCCCCTGAGACTAGGATTCACTTTTTTCCTCTCATACATTCCCTTCACTGGGCTAAGCCTTAGCTGCTCTGCATGACAGGTTCATTTATGCCTTTGAAACCAATACGACCTGGGTGATTCTCACAAATGATTGACTCCAGGTGCACAACAAGGAACAACCTTGGCAACCTCTGGTGTATAACTTCTTTGTCCTCTCAGAAAACACTTCCGAGAAGATGTCACCTCAGTGGTGCTGGTTTCTTCTTCATCATCATCACTAATTTTTTAACTACAGCCAACCAGCATCAATTGCCTCAGTCGTCCCTTCTATTCTTCCCTCTAAAGCAGAGCCACATGGACAAAGCTGCTGAGTTCCTCTGCTTGCTGGGGATGGAACATGACTCCTTCTATTACTTCATCACCAGCTTTCTATTTTTCAACAACTTCACAGGCTAAGCTCAGCTGTCCTTGAACTTGCTCTGTAGATGAACCTTCAACTCAGACCTACATGGCTCTGTCTCCTGAATGCTAGGTAATACGTGTCTAACACTTTGTGTGTATCTAAGCTTTTCTTTACCTAAAACTTGTTCTGTACCAGGATGATTGATTCAGAGATCTGCTTGATGTTCATCTCCTGGGATTTAAGGCATGTACCACCATGCCTGGACCTAAGTATTTTATTTTAGATCTTAAAATGAAAGCCCAGAATAGTAATCACAGTCCATCGATGGTCAGTTTCACACCCACTGGTGACCCTTTTGTCCTCATGAAAACAATTACCAGGTGACAATTGAAAGATATAAAAATTTATAAAACGTATGAAAAGTTTTTTATGACCGTCTAGAGCTGAGCCAAGAATGTAGGCCAACTGGTTCACTAGCTCCAGGTTCCAGGGACTGGCTGACCACAAAGAAAGGGGAACTAAAAATACAGGTCAGGATCAGCTGGGTCGATCTGGGAACTGGCTGACCACAAAGTAGGTGGTTGAGCAAGATTCAATTCCTGAGAAAAAAAAGGAGAAGATGTTTCCCACATGACCGACTGAATGATGGGCTGGGACTGTCCACTATTTTTATGATATTTTTCCTTGGTTTCCCCCTAACACCCCTGGTTTGTGGTTTTTCCTTTAAATACCCTTCTCCCCGTGGCCTCAAGTTCGACACTACTTGCTCTGAGTCTTGACCTCAGCTGAATGATTCCCGAAATAAAGCCTCTTGCTGTCTCGCAAGTTATTGGAGACTAGAGTGAGGGTCTCCCCTCCTGGGGTGATTTTCAATAACAATGCCCAACATGATACAGTTCTCCTTCCTACAAGTCTGGGGGCGTGTCCATAGGCCCGCCTGACATGGTACCTGGAAGCTCTGGTCATCTCCCTGGTCTGCAGCGGCCCAGGGGCAGGCAATCGGATTGCCTTGCACGGTCTGTGACATAAGAAGGAGGCTGCCACTACCATCTGGACAGAGGTGATTTTCCCGGACTGTGATGGCGGCAGCAGTGGTCTCCTGGTGCAGTCACTCTGCTCCAATCAGGATTTCCATACATCATGCCTGTGCGCCGGGCCAGAGCCTTCATGGGAAATGTAGTCTCCGACCGGCCGCCATCTTTCTTTTTCCTCACGGTATCATAGGATATGTAGTTCGAAGAGCAGCCACCATATTGGATTGAGTTTGCTGGGCATGCACATTTAGTTCTCGAACCGCCATCTTGGCACGAGTCCTTATGGGAAATGTAGTCTCCGGCTGCTATCTCTGAGTAGCCCTGGCAGTCTCTGAACTCATTCTGTAGCCCAGGCTGGCCTTGAACTCAGCAATCTGCCTGCCTCTACCTCCTAAGTGCTGGGATTAAAGACGTGTGCCATCAATTATTGATCATTATTGGCTATTGATTGGTATTGATTAGCATTGTCTGCTGATTATCAATTATTGATTATCACAATTAATGATCACTTTTGGTTATTGACTAGTATTGATTATTGGCCATTGATTAGTATTGATTAATATGATTATTGATCATTATTCCATCACTGTCATCTCCCTGCCACTGCCTCCCGAGGGCTGGGATTAAAAGTATGTGCCACCACTGCCCGGCTATACCTGTCTTCTTTGTTTGGTTTGTTTGTTTGTTTGTTTGTTTGTTTGTTTTAAGACAGAATTTCTATGTGTAGCCCTGGCTGTCCTGGAACTCACTCTGTAGACCAGGCTGGCCTTGAACTCAGAAATCTCCCTGCCTCTGCTTCCCAAGTGCTGGGATTGTTTAGAAAACAAGAGTCTAGGTTTGTGGCTTCATGCTGGGCTCAGGGAAACTGCAGCTTCCTTCCACCAGATGACAGGTATCAACCAACCCTGAAGAAAAGCCAGATACATAAGGGAAACACAGTTGAGCACTATTATTTGCCAGCACACCTTCATTAGTAGAAAATTGGAGAAAAACAACATTTGTATTAGTACAGGTTCTGTAGATAAACATATCTCAAATCATAGAGAGAATGAATCTCTCTATTTACATAGAAAGGGGATTTAATAGAATGCCACAATAAAGCCTGTTGGGCAAGGGATGTTAGAAAACCCAAGGGCTGGTTGATTTCATGTTGCAGGATATTACAGCAGGAAGCCAAGTTTATGATATTCACAGAGCCCAGCAGATAATCAAAGGATAATCAACAGATAATAACTTGCCAAGAGCCACAGAGCCTGCTGCCAGCAAAGAACATTTATGCTACCCTATGCTGGGTCTCACTGTCACCTATTGCTGCACCTAATTTTCCTCTGAGACAAAATGCCCTCAGTATTTTTCTGCTCTAGACAAGTCTGGTTTACTTATTTCCGAACCTAAAAATATGCTTACTAAAGATTCTATGTAAAGTTTTTACTTGACAAAGAAAATTCTGAAACAGGAATCCCAGACAAGTAGTAGACACAAATTCATGGCTTACTAAAATTTGCCCTTTTATTACTTATGTATAGACTATGCACATGAGATCATTGTTTGTGATTAATATCATGTATGAAATTGCAAATGGATTACAAGCAAAGTAAATTGGATATGCTGGCCTAAGTTTATTTTATTCATAATTAATTAAACTTAAAAATTAACACAAAAAGAGAAAAGTATATTTAATCCATGTACCCAGTCAGAGAAAAGTAATATAAAATAATAATACTAGTCTGAATCTTTCTTTAAAATAGGTAACATGAACATATATATTTAAATATTATTGTCTATTTTTAAGGACATGATATATGTAATCATACAATTCTGGTCACAATGGTATCTAATTGAACCCTATCCCAATTCTAGTACACAACATGGTCTTTATCCCATAAGGTTCTAAATTATTTTTAAAGGGTTGACTGCTCCTAGACTAGCAGATGCTATTCATAATGGACATTGTCCTCAGTCATATTAGAACAACATATCTGTCCTTTTAAATATAAAAAACACATATTTGAATTTTTATACAGACATAAACATGTTAATGATTTGAGAGATATTTATATCCAGTAAAGCCTATTTAAAAACAAATAAATATAAAATGATTGAAAGATCTACCTCAGGGCTTGTGTTTTATTTTCTAAATGAAACAACTAACATTTTCATATTTTCAGCTCTGTTGAATTAAAATAATCACAGCAGGGTTTTTTTAAATATTGCTAACCCTCTAAGAGAAAAAGAGAGAGAAAGAGAGAGAGAGAGAGAGAGAGAGAGAGAGAGAGAGAGAGAACATGGCTGGTCAGTATTTGTAAAGTATGGAAATGGAATGACTATTTAGGTAATGTGAATTTGTCTCCTGACAAACTGAGTAAAATATTTTTGATATGACTGAGTGCAGGATATCTACAGTCTCATAAGGAACAATTTGTCAGTTTTCTGCAAGTAAAACGAATAATTTCACTGCTATCCTAGGCTGGACTATGATAATTTTGAATTGTGGAGCCATTGAGAACTTAGAAAGAGGGGATATAAATTGCTTATTCCCCTCTCCTAAAGAAATATTCTCACAAAAGATTGTAAATTTATTTGTTTAACCTATTGTATCCTATGGTATTAACATATATAAAATGATAGAATGATCTAAAGATCGGAATGGCTTTAATAAAGAAGGAAGTATATATAGATTAGGATGAAATGTCCAAAGTGAGAAGAAAAAATACAAAGCATTTGGAAATTCTGAAGGAATAAGTTAGGTACTGAAGGCACTTAGATTATGAGATTTATGGGAAATACATATGGGATTAAAGTCTCTGTCTTCAGAACCACTTTTATGAGAAACTGGCTGTGATCTAAGTCTAATTATATCCTGTGTGCAGTCTACACTGAGGAGAGTCAAAATACAGGGATTATTCCCTCAGCGCTTCCAAGGGAAGTCACACTCAGTCCAAGCAAAGCTATCAAGTAATGTTCACTAAAAAAAAGGACAAAGGAAAGCTTGAAGATACAGACCTTCTGAAGGTCAAGTGATAACCTAGATATGAAATTTTGATAAGCCTTAACAGAAGGTAAACAGAAGTTGATTTTGCTAAATGTGGAATTTTAAGCAGGCATATATAACTATGATCACTTTCAAAATGCAGTGTGTCTTTTTAGCAAGTGAAGGAACAAGAGTCCTCAAAATTTTTGTTTGAAAAATTTTGTTTGAATTTAGAAAATAAATTCTCAATCTTGATTCTCTTTGTCATATATAGATGTATCTCAATATAACAGATGAAGGAAAACCCCTTTGGTTACTTCAGCATGCCAGGGTCTACATACAGCTGAGAAAAACTGAACAGCCTTATTAAACACTGAGGAAAAATCTAAAAGCTATATTTACCATATATAGAACACCATCTCACTATCAAAGAGAACTTCTCATTAATAGACTATGTCCTTCATTACAGTAACCATGCATGCTCCCTGATTTAAATGTGATGTAGGAGTAGCAGGTACCTGCTCTTCATGCAGGGTTAGAATGAAGCAAACAGCTGGCTCAAGTTATATCCTTTTGTGAAGGGCTATGAAATATTATCCAACTCATAATAGATGCACATTTCAACTTACAAAACATAACCCATGTAAAAAATGAAACTAGGAGTATTTCCTCAAAAATTAATTCTTCATATATTACACAAGATTCTAATAGAAGAGAATCGGTGGTTGAATCTAAACTTATAATGGATTATCCAAAATTCCTCAATATTTTTTCACCAAACTACTGACCTTAAAAGAAGGTCAAAAATATCAGTCTTCTAACACCCAATACAAAGCATGACATTGGTTTTTAGGTGGTACTTTTGCCTATTTTCTTCCTATAATAAGCATAATACTGCCCTAATTATGTTCTTAACTACATTCTGAATAGAAATTATAATGGTCCTAACAGTCTGGCTTTTGTGTATTTTGGATGTTACCCGAATCGAATAACAGAATCCTTCCCTGTGTGCTGCCTTCCATGAATGTCTTATTTGGAGAATCTTTGTCATCTCTATTGTTTTATTTTGTCCCTTTAGAAGGACTCTTCTCTGAGGCACCATAACTGCTGCTCTTTCTATATCACCCCTTTGGTCAGTTTAACAATGTAGAAGGATCCATTGCATAAACACCAAAAAGTATAGATATCCTCTCAAAGGTTACTGCAGTGCCAGCCCACTCATATTCATCTTGTCACAGCCTCACCAGTGATGGATTCATGGAAAGACAGGAGAATTTGTGAGAAACCTGAAGAATGGGAAAGGCTAAACACAGGAATATAAGACACATTGACATTTTTCCTACTGGGCCACTAAGGTTGGCAGCTTTGGTGTGGGTCTTCTTTATTCTTGGGTGGTTGTTAGCCACCAAACGGTAAGGACAAAGGGAACAGCCACAGCAATCTGGCTTGAGATGGCTGTATTATAAAATTAACTCCGGAGAGCAGCACAGTGAGTCAATTCTACTTTATAGTCCCAGAAATAAGGTATATGAGGGCCTTTATGGGTACAGGTGGAAAGGATTAATTGGTCATAATAGTATATCTAAGTATCATGTGGGCAGGGAAGCCAGAATGGAACCTGTGTGCTGAGTTTAAGTAGCTCCACACAGGGACAGTCTTTTGATAAGGACAGCCACCTGTGTTCAGGGATATTGTCTAGATAAATTGAGGCTGAGAAATTGAAGCCCTTCTGATAAAGGGAGTCCTCCATTTTGAGCTGAGTTCCACTCAGATTTGGGGGACTGCAACCTTCACACAGGTTTGCAACAACCTTGATTCCTGAAACCATGGATCTTGGCTCTGAGAGAAACTGTACCAAATACTGGAAGCTGATTCAAAATACATACAGCCTAGGACCCTGCCCAGCTCTCCAGGTGGCTGCCCCATAATTGGCTGTGTCAAGGTGCCTTCTAAAGTTCATTCTATTTTTCTATCAGTTCAGCACCTTCAGGGTAATAAGGAATATGGTAATTAATACCATTATAATTTATGATTATTGGTCCACTGTCTCACTTCTCTGATGTGAAATGAGCTTCTTGATCAGAATCAATACTGTGTGGAATGTGATTATGGTGAATGAGGCACTCAGCATGTCCATGGATTGTGGATTTGGCAGAAGCAATGTGTGCATGAAAGTCAAAATCATAAGCAGAAAACCTGTGTATTCCAGGAAAAAGAAAGCTTTGTCCTATGCCCAAGAGAAATAAGCCAATGAGAGAGGACACTCTCCTGTTGTAGTGGTCCTATATTGCAAATTACAATTGAATGTTAACTAGTCCTATATTGAAATTTACAACTTAATGTTGACTAGTCCTAGATTGTAATTTTCAATTTAATGTTAACTAGGCCTAGATTGAAATCTACAATTCCAAGTTGATTAACCCTATGTTCAATTTACAATTCCCTGTTGACAAATCCTAGATTGCAATTTCCAATTCTTTGTTAACTAGTCCTATATTGAAATTTACAATTTCATGTTAACTAGTCCTACATTGTACCTTACAATTTAATGTTAACTAATCATATATTTAAATTTACAATTCAATATTAACTAGTCCTAGATTCCAATTTCTAATTCCATGATAATTAGTCCTAGATTGCAATTTTCATTTTTATGTTAACTAGTTCTATATTGAAAATTTCATTTATTATTAAGTAGTCCTATATTGAAATCTGCATTTTAATATTAACTATTCCTGTATTGAAATTTCCAATTTAATATTAATTAGTCTTATATTGAAATTTTCAATTTAACATTAAGACAGAGAGAGAGAGAAAAAGAGATAAAGAGAGAGACAGAGATAAAGAGAGAGAGAGAGAGAGAGAGAGAGAGAGAGAGAGAGAGAGAGAGAGAGAGAGACATTGATGTGCAGGGGGCTAGCATTATTAAGCAAATCATTCCATGAGGCCCTAATGTACAGAGTCCTTCTCAAACCCAGTAACTTACTTGGCAGAGCCAATAACAGTCTGGGACCTGGGCCTGAGGAGCTCATCCTGAGGCCCCAATGGATTGAAGATAAAATAGAGCTCCTTTTCTAAAGGCAGGAATATCCTTGGGAGAGCTGCTGATGTGTTGGGAGCCGCAGTGATTCGCCATTCCAAGATGGTGCGGACATCCTGTCCTCCCACTTGTAAACAACTGACTGCACAGGTGCAAAAGGCAAAAGGTGCGCCAAAGTCACTGCCCATCCCGGGGCATAATATGGGGTGATGAGTGAACAGCCAATCAGAAGTGAACACGCCACTCTAGGGTATATATAGCAGTGCCTTTCCCGGGCTTGGGGTCTTTTCCGCTTCTGCTGTTACAAGAAGTAAAGCCTTGTCTGTAGTGATACCCGATTACTGCCTCCATGTCCTTTTTCGCGGGTGAAGGGGACACAAAAGAGGTGCGCGAAACACTGATGGTCTGGGGCAGGGCCTTCATGACATTTTATGTCCCCAGAACCCAACCCTTTCTACCATATGGGGCTGTGGTTATCAGTCCTAAGGCCCCATAGGCTTGGGCAGGAATGTTCTTGAGATAAGGTGCATTCTCCTTCTGCAGCATTGTTTATGAGACTCCTCCCAAGTTTGTCCTGTTGTATGAGAGTTTCTGCTGGGTTCTTAGAGGTCTCCCATTTCTTTCCATTTTCCTCTGTAAGTAGTATACAAGATGCTATTCTTTTTCTTTGGTTTTTCAGGACAGGGCTTCTCTGTGTAGCCCTGACTGTCCTGGGACTCACTCTGTAGACCAGACTGGCCTTGAGTTACAGAGAGCATGCTTAAGACACAGAAGTTGTGTCTGGGGTCACAGGGAGTGTGTCCTGAGTCACAGGGAGTGAGCTTATATGCTAGCACATATTCTTTCATGATAATGTAGAGTAGAGAATTGTGAAAAAGCTTGGCTGTATTAAATACACTCACAGGGTGTCTGTCTTAGTGTTTCCATTGCTATGAAGAGAAATCATGTACAAGTCAACTCCTATAAAAGCAGCAGTTTTTATTGGGATGGGCTTACAGTTTCAGAGATTTAGACCTTTTTCAACATAGCAGGAAGCAAGGCAGGCATGAAAGGAAACATGATGCTGGCGAAGAAGCTGAGAGTTCTGCTTCTTGATCCAAAGGCAGCCAGGAAGAGACTGTCTGCCAGGGAGCTAGTAGGAGGGTCCATTTTGCACTGGGAGGAACTTCAAAGCCTTCAGTGATGCACTTCCTCCAAGGTCACATCTCATAATAACTTCCTCCCACTCCCTGAGCCAAGCATATTTATACTACCACATTCCACTGCCTGGCCCCCATATGATTGTGCAAACACATGAGTGTGTGGGGACCATATTTAAAAATAGCATAATACAAAATATGTGAGGTTCAAATTAAACAGTGCCATCATTTATAGAAGTATTATAAATGTTAAAAGTCCAAAGTTCAAAGTCTCTTCTGAGATCATTCTAATCATGTAACTATAATCCCCTGTACTTTGAAAATATAGCACATAATACCCATTCAAATTCACAGAACATAGGTCACATTTTTTAATCACCATTGTGAGGAAATACTGGGCCAAAAAAGACCAAAAGCCAGCAAGGAAATTTCCAAACTCTGCATCTCCATGTCTGATGTCAAAGTATTCTTCAGATCTCCAACTCCTTCCTGCCCTGCTCATTGCAGCACAATTCTTTCTCTTTGGCTGATTATATTTCCTGAAAGTTGTTTTCTTGAGAAGGCATTCCATAGCTCCGGAATCTAAAACTCTTGGGGTCTCCAAAGTAACTTCAAAATTAGAGTTTCTTGTTCCAATATCTGGGATCCACACATGATCATCTGCACTCCTCAAAAGAAGCTGGGTCTCTCTCCAGGTCTTCCCTTATAGGACATTAGGTTCTGCTTGACTCCACTCAACTGCTGCTCTGTTCTGTCTGCTCATCCCATGGGACTGACAACTTCAATATGCTCAGTTCTTCTGTGACCAACAGTCTTCACTGTGTTCCTCTCATGATCCCTTCATGGTGCCAAGCCTCAGCTGCACAGCATGAAACATCGATGCCTTAAAACCAGTACCCCCTGGGTGAGTCTTACACAGGACTGAGTCAAGCTGAAAGTTTGAAACTATAACTTAAGAAATTAGTGAAGTTTTCTATAGACAAACCCAGGCAATGTTTTCCCTTCTGTCCTGGTACCTATAATACAGCATTAATTCCCTTTTAGTGACCATTGGTTAATTGTTTTACTTCTTGGAATGTGCTCTGAGCCAGAGAAATTCTGGTTACTATCTCTCTTGGGGCAATTAACTGATAACACTTGGGAGACTGACAGAGTTCTCATTGCAGTTTTGACCATGCCTGAGGGACTTAGTAGCACTCCTGTTATAAAAGAGCTTAATAGTCATTGATATAATTTTAGGAATTCTTATAGAATCATCATTAAGACTTAAGAAGTCATCTATTTGTCTATATAGTATCACTACAAGAGAGTACATCTTCGTAGATCTGCAGAAATCTGCTCCAAAGGGGTGTGCTATTGCTTAGTGATTGTTACATATGTTTAGTAATAATAGGAGAAGCATATTAATAACAGGAATCTTTCCTAAAATTATGTCCGCCACAGCCTTGCTAATGGGGCACACTCATCACAGATTATATAATAATCTGAGGCAATCATTTCAGGACGATCATCTGCTAATTATTAGCTTGTCCCATTATGGTTTCTGACATTGTACCAGGATGACTTTAACCAGAAACCTGCTTGACTATCATCTCCTGAGATTTAAGGCATGTACCACCATGTCTGGACCTAAGTATATCCTTTTAGATCTTTTTTTTTTTTTTTTTTGGTTTTTCAAGACAGGGTTTCTCTGTGTAGCCCTGGCTGTCCTGGAACACACTCTGTAGACCAGGCTGGCCTTGAACTCAGAAATCCTCCTGCATCTGCCTCCAAAGTGCTTGGATTAAAGGTGTGCACCACCACCGCCTGGCCCTTTTAGATCTTAAATTGAAAACCTAGTATAGTAATCACAATCTGTCCATTGTCAATTTGACACATACTTGTATCTCCTTTTGGCCACATAAAAACAATAACCAGTTAATAATAATACCTAACATTATACAGTTCTTATCCATACAACTTCACATCCACATGTTTAGGTGGATGGAATCTTGACATAATATCACCATTTCTTTAACAACATTGTGTATCTTTGATCACAGGATTTAGCTTCATTCAACTTCCTGGTGAGATTTTCTCTTTCAAGCTAACATTTCATATTTTTCCTTTCTAAGATTACTAAGCATGATCAAAACATTCACCATGAGAGTAAACACAGGGCAAAGGCTATGCTTGGCTTTCCTGAGACTTCCTTTGACAATGCAATTAATGAAATAAACCTTTTTACCTTCAGATGAGAGCAAAAGACAGCAACATTCTTCAGCAAACATTACAAAAACTATATACAAAATTCAAACCACCCTTAGTACATATGTGTTCTACTAGCATGGCCCATGAAGTTCCACTTAATGCATGTACAAATCCAAAGTTTAAAAACCCACATTGCTTCCAACAAAAGCATGGTCAGGCCTACCAAGAAGAATACGTAAGCCTTGGGTACCAACTTCTGTCTCAGATAGAATTTCCATTGCTAAGAAGATACACTGTGACCAAGGCAACTGTTTTAAAGGCAAAGAGTTAATTCGGTCTGTCTTACAATTTCAAATGTTTAGTTTATGACCAATATAGCAGGAAGAATGCCAGCATGCAGGCAGCCATAATGCTGGAGAAGAAGCTGAGGGTTTTGCATTGTCATGAGAAGGCATCCAGGAATAGACTGTCTTCCAGCTGAGTGGTAGAAGAGTCTGTTTTTTACTGGATGGAGCTCCAAAGACCACCACCCTAGGAGTTTACTTCCTTCAAAACAGTAATATCTACTCCCACAAGGCCAAACATACTAAAATTGTCACTTCTTAGTGACAACCATATTCAAATTACCACAGTTTATTCCTACTATAAATGCTTTCATGCAGTTAAGTGTTTTGACACTCTTTCTTTACAACTGGCAGAAGTGGGTTCAAGCCTAAATAATAATAATAATCAATGCTAATCAATAATCGATAGTAATCGATAATCAACACCAATCAATAATCAATAATTGATGCTGATCAATAATTAATGCTAACCAATAATAGATACCAATTGATAATGAACACCAATTGATGCTGATCAATAATCAATGGTAATCAATAAACAATGGCAATCGATAATCAACACCAATCAATAATCAATAATTGATGCTGATCAATAATCATTGGTAATAAATAATCAAGGCTAATCAATAATCAATAAGAAACTCCAGTCAGAGAAATGTTTAATAAGAATTTGTATTCCAACTTGAGTACATTCACAAGATTTCTGTCCAATTTGTGGGCTTTTATGTCTTTGGAGACTACGGTGATAAGCACAGGCTTCTCCACGTTTGTTACATTCATAAGGTTTCTCTAAAAATTTTGTCACTTGAGGTATTTGGAGAGAACATTGTCATGCAAAGACTTTACCTCATTCATGGCATTCATTCAGTTTCTCTACAGTATGTGTTCTTTTATGGATCAGGCGATGCCTGTGACATGCAAGGGCTTAGTACCTTGATGACACTGAGTCATTCTCTTGAATGTGCTCTATTATGTAGTCACAGATAAAAGGGAACTGTCAGTTTTTCCACAGTGATTACATTAATGAGGCTTCTCTCCAGTGTGATTTCTTTGTGTATGTCTGAAGAACTATGACATGCAAAGGCTTTACCACATTGTGAATATTCAAGCAGGTTTCTCTCTGGTATGTGATCTCTCCTGTCACTGCAGATGACTGTGACTTGCAAATGCTTTACAACACTGATTACATTCAAGAGGTTTCTCTCCTGTACCTGTTCTTTTATAGTAATGAAGATGATAAAGTTGTGAAAAGTCTTTACCACATTGATCACATTCATGAGATGTCTTCCAATATGGGATCTTTTATGTTTTCGAGACTAGTACGACATGCAAAGGCTTTGGCACAATGATTACATTCATAGTTCTGTCCAATATGGGTTCTTTTATGTTTTGGGGAAAAATCCTTATGGAAAGGCTTTTACCACAATGATGGCATTCATAGGTTTCTTTCAAATACGGGTTCTTTTATGGTTTTGGGAACAAAAACTTTGTGAAAAGGCTTTTACTATATGAATTATATTCATAAAGTTTCTCTCCAGTATGTGATCATTTATGTCTTTGGAACCTTTTCACTTATAAATGTTTTTTTTTTTCCACATTGATTACATAACTAAGGTTTCTCTCTGGTATGAATTCTTTTATGATATTGGAGATGACCTTGTTGTGTAAAGCCTTTACCACATTGATTACATTGATAAGGTTTCTCTCCAGTATGTGTTCTTTTATGTCTTTGGAGATGACTGTGACTTGTAAAGGATTTATCACATTGATTACATTCATGAGATCTCTCTCCAGTATGTGTTCTCATATGACAATTGAGACTACTGTGACATGAAAAGGCTTTACCACATCGATCACATTCATAAGGTTTCTCTCCAGTATGTGTTCTTTTATGTCTTTGGAGACTACTGTGCCATGAAAAGGCTTTACCACATTGATTACATTCATAAGGTTTCTCTCCTGTATGTGTTCTTTTATGCATTTGGAGATTGCTGTGACTTGAAAAGGCTTTACCACATTGATTACATTCATAAGGTTTCTCTCCTGTATGTGTTCTTTTATGCATTTGGAGATTACTGTGACTTGAAAAGGCTTTACCACAGTGATTACATTCATGGGGTTTCTCTCCAGTATGTGTTCTTTCATGGATTTGGAGATGACTTTGCTGTGTAAAGGCTTTACCACATTGATTACATTCATAAGGTTTCTCTCCTGTATGTGTTCTTTTATGTATTTGGAGATTACTGTGACATGAAAAGGCTTTAACACATTGATTACATTCATAAGGTTTCTCTCCTGTATGTGTTCTCTTATGACATTGGAGACCACTGTGACAGGAAAAGGCTTTACCACATTGATTACATTCATGGGGTTTCTCTCCAGTATGTGTTCTTTCATGGATTTGGAGATGACTTTGTTGTGTAAAGGCTTTACCACATTGATTGCATTCATAAGGTTTCTCTCCAGTATGTGTTCTTTTATGTGTTTGGAGACTACTGTGAAATGAAAAGGCTTTAGCACATTGATTACATTCATAAGGTTTCTCTCCTGTATGTGTTCTCTTAGGATATTGGAGATTACTGTGACTTGAAAAGGCTTTACCATATTGATTACATTCATGTGGTTTCTGTCCAGTATGTGTTCTTTTATGTCTTTGTAGATTAGTGTACCATGAAAAGGCTTTACCACATTGGATACATTCACAAGGTTTCTGTCCAGTATGACTTTTTTCAAGCCTGCAACAATAATGGGCACATGTGAAAGATTTACCACATTCATTAGCCTGATCAATCTTTTTACCAATATGAATACATTTTATAGTTGGTATAATAATAAAGAACACTCAAATCTTATGGTTTTATCACTTTGATGTTCATGGTTGTACTTGCTCACTGTGGGTTGGTTTACCTCTCTGAAAATACCTGTGATGGTAAGAGCATTTATTACATGGTTCACATTTATAGCCTCCTTTTTCTATATGAGATTTCTATATGATGTTTTTAACATGTCATAAGAAATATGGAATAACTCAGAGCACTAAAACACTGATTACATTCTTAGTTTTTCCTGTAGTGTACATCACACATCAGCAGCACTGTGAACCAGGATGAACAAAAGAATTTACAACCTTCTAGTACCCATAGAGGTTTTCTGCAGTGTGACTTTGGGGATGTTCCCAGTAAAGTCAGAAAACCAATTAACTGCAAACACCTATCATATTCAGAAAGTCTACCAAAGGCAGAATACTACGTATCTTCTCATTGTTCTGAAGTAGATGGAGTTACCTTGTTCCTTTTAGTATCTCTATGCTCACATGGTTTCATCCATTCTGACAACTGATACACCCATTAAAAAAGAAGAACAAATGAAAGGTTTCCACATTGAATTCACATTGACTTTTGTTCATTGTAGACATGATTAATGTTTCTCCAGGACAACATTCTTGACTCTCATAAAATGACCTCACAATAAACTTAAAAGTTTCACTACAAGAATATGAGTATCACCAACTTTATCATAGACTACTTGCTTATTAGAAGGTTATGGGTACATGTTCATCACTATTCAATGTGCAACATCTAAATATTATGAGACTATACAAATTCATAGTTCCACAACATAGTTCTAATGGATATACAAATCAAATAAAGGAATCCCTTAAGGCATTTTTTCCTCCTCTTCTTCCTTACAGAAATGCCTTGCAAACACAAATCAGATAACTGACAATGAGGGACATAGTTTTGGGAGAATATTATAATCATAGCTACAATAATAGGACTGATATTTTACACACTTGCTTTCCTTTAGAGCTTCCTGATCATATTAAAATTTTCTCAGAGGCATATTTGTATTAACTTAAACATTAAAATTACCTTTCATGACTTCTAGAAGTTTGATGTTGTTCTTCAGGATGATGGACTTCCAAATTATAGCCTGAAACCAAGGTACCAAAAAACGAATGATATGGTATTGGAAATAGGCAAAATTCAGATTACTCTGAATTTTCACAGCAATGAACCTGATTTATTCATCCAATATTACTTGTTCTCTATTGAAATAAGAGATGATCGTCAGTAACCAAGAAACATTTTTCCCTTATATTGAGAAGCAAAAGAAAATTCACAGTCTTACCTAAAGCAGTGAGGTTCCAGTAGGTCTCAAGCATCACATCTTTGTAGAGATTTTTCTGGGAAGGATCCAGCAAATTCCACTCTTCCTCAGTGAAGTCCACATGCACATCATCGAAACTCACTGCTTGCTAAAATATCCCATACATGTGTACAACAGAAAGCATGATACTGACATCACTACAAAGTAAATGTATGCTTCCTAGACAATATATTCTTATAATTCATATGATTCCTCCACTTATTTTCTGACACACAAATTATAATATAATCACCATGTCAGTTTAGAAGAAACTTGAAAGATTGACACTTGGACCCTTGACACAGGGTTCAGCTGTGTCACTCGTGAACTCTTAGAATAGGATATAGCCTTGCAACACAAATGGCAACTGAGAGGGATATGCAGGGGGAAACAGATCAACTGTACTGAGCACACATCTGAAAAAGCTGTATGAACAATTACTAACTACAAAGGTGATGAGCAAGCTGCATATATTTGCTCATGTCTTTAATCGCAGAGATACAGGCAGGTGTATGTCGTTGAGCTGGATGCCAGCTAGGTCTATGCAATCAGTTTCAGGACAGCAAGAGTTACATGTTAAGAACCTCACTCTGCCACAAAAATAAACCAGGAAACAAAAATGATAGAATGAACTCACAGTTTTTTACTGAAGTTCCTACAAAGAATTATACATTCACTGCAGTTCTGTATTCATCTTGCATAAACATAAAATGAACCAGTTTAAACAGCAACATTAATTAAATTTTAATAAAAGGGAATGCATGTTTAAAGAGTTAAAAATTGATAGATGAAAATATTAATAAAGTATATGTTTTCTTTTGTTTTTTTTCCAGACAGGGTTTCTCTGTGTTGCCCTGGCTGTCCTGGAGCTCACTCTGTAGACCAGGCTAGCCTCAAACTCAGAAATCTACTTGCCTCTGCCTCCCAAGTGCTGGGATTAAATGTGTGCACCACGACCGCCTGGCAGTATGTCGACCAAAAATAAAGAATGTAGTTCAGGAGATATAGCTCAGGAGTTGAAAGATCTTGCTGGTCTTCCACATAATGGTGGTCAATTTCTAGTATACACATGTGGACCAATACCTCTCCATTTCCTCATGATTAGGAGTTCTGAGGCCATCTGACAACAGTAAAGGTGAGGCACAGATGATATCCATATTCATGCACACAAACATAATACACTTATTTATTCAAAAATTTTACAAGGAATATAAGAGTTAGGCAGAAAATCATACACCTGCAATTCAATGAATCTGAAGCATATGGTAATATTGATGACAGGAGCATAAGCCATCTGGAGAAACAGAATATAATCTATATATTAGGCTGAATTTCAAAATTAAATATGTGGATGAAGATCAGCACAAAATCATGTGCTTATTGAACAAAAACATGTCAGGGGGCTTCTGTGGTTTCTATATCTACAATCAAGACAGAAAGGGCTACACTGAAAAATTTTGGTCTAGAAAAACAAAAACAGAATGAATAAAGTTAAAAATATAAAACCACAAGGTTTGCAAAATAGCATAGCATTGAACAGCAAATGTGTGCACAGTATCTTATATGATTGAGGAACAGAGTCCAAATGGGGAATGTATGGGAGCATGAGAAGAAAGCTGAAAGATCAGATTCAACCACAACACTGGAGACACCCAGAACAAAATTTATCCTGTCTAAAAGAAATGCTGGAGCAGAGACTGAAGGAGTGCACAATGAAAACCCATTCAATTGGAGACAAACATGGACAAGCTTGAATCCATGACATTATTAAGGATACTCTATGATGCTCCCACACAGGAGCCTTGCATAATTGTCCATTGAGATGCTCCACCCAGCAGCTGACTGCAGCAGAAGCAGAGATCCACAGTTAAACATTGCATAGACCTTGGTAACTCTGATGGAAGAGTTGGGGAAAGGATTGAGGACCCTGAAGAGGACAGGAACTCCACAGGAAGACCAACAGACTCAATTAACCTTGATCCTTGGGGACATTCAGAGACTGAGCCACAAACAATAACACACACAGGCTGGACACAGGACCCTGGCCCATAAGTAGCAGATATGCAGCTCAGTTTTCATGATGGTCTTACAACTACTGTAGCAGGAGCTGTCCCTAAAGCTGCTGTCTATCATTGGAATCTGTTCCCTTAACTTGGCTGCCACATCTGGCCTCAGCGGAGAGAATCCACCTAACCCAATAGAGACTTGATACACCATCATGGATACCCAGGGGCCCACACCCTCTCAAAGGACAAACAGAAGATACAGGAGGGACTCTGTAGAGGCAGGTGACCTAGAGCAGTGTCTCCACTAAGTTCATAGCCATTTTAATCATAACAACTTGAAACTGAAAAGAATCCAGATGCCCCTTAACTAAAATATGAATATAGAAAATGTGGTTCACTTACAAAATGAAACATTATTCAGCTATAAAATACAAGGACATCAAGAATTTTCAGGCAAATGGATACAGCTAGAAAAAACCATCTGGATTCGGGTAACCCAGACCTAAAAGCACATGCATGCATGTACTCACTTACAAGTGAATAGTAATCATAAAATATAGGAAACCCACACTATACTCCATAGACACAAAGAAACTAAACAAGAAAGAAGGCCCAAATGAGCACAGTTGAATATCACTCAGAAGGGGGAGTATAACATCATAGGAGGCAGATGGAAGAGAGATAACTGGATGGGAGAGCAGATAAGAAGGGGAAATCGGGTAGAACCAGCAACAGGTGTGGTGAGAGACAAGAGAGGGCCAGAGGAAGAAAATGAATCAAAATCTGCAGCTGGCTGGGAGAAGGGGGTATATTTATTATGTGCCAGAGACCATGAAATGGATGGTGACAAGGAGACTATGGAGTTGACCTTAGCTGAGATGCATGGCAGTAAGATATGGATGCTGAAGAGGCCACATCTGCAGTCAGGCAGGACCCCCCAGTGGAGAGTTAAAGACACCAACCAATCCAAAAACCTTTATACCCAAAATTTGTTCTTTTCCACAAGAATACAATCTACAACATAGATTCTGTCCAGCAGCAAAATAACCATTTGATGCCATGTTGTTGTTCTAACTTGCTACTCTGCTGCTGTGATTGAATCCTCTAAGCAAAAGCCTCTCAGGTAATAAGTGGTTGTTGTACATGATTCTGTCAGATCACAGCACATCATTTTGAAAGCTTAGATTAGAAACTGAAGGCAAAATGCATGGACAAACACTGTCTCCTGGCTTGTTCTCTTGCTTGGTCACTGACTCAAGCTCAGCCTGCTCTCTCATCCAGCCCAGGACCACTTGCTTAGGGATATTGCCACCCTTAGTGGAAGAGTCTTCCTTTTTTTGTTTTTTTTTTTAGACAGGGTTTCTCTATGTAGCCCTGGCTATCCTGGAACTCACTCTGTAGACCAGGCTGGCCACAAACTCAGAAATCCACCTGCCTCTGCCTCCCAAGTGCTGGGATTAAAGGTGTGCGCCATCACTGGCTGGCATAGAAGAGTCTTCCTAATCAATCATCAACAATATCTCTCACAGACATAGCAACCAGCCATCCTGATGAGGACTCGCCCTCAATTGAGGTTCCTTCAGATGACTGTAGATCTGAAATGCTTAGAACTGTAAACAAGTATGACACAGATACAATAATAAATGAGGAAGTTGTTACATTCAAAAACAATGAGCTAACCATATCAATACAAAAGCTCCTGCCACCACACGAGGGACCTGGAGTTTTGGCTGAGCAAGGACAAAATAGGGAGGGCACCTGGCTCAGAGCAGGGAAGAATACACTGGAATGGGGACCTCAGAGGATGTGCTGACCTGGAGTGAGGCATCTTTAACTCTGGGTTTCCAGGCCATTGCTACCAAAGACGAGGCTAAAACAGCTGGAAGGTGGACAGAAAAGCAGATTGTCTCACAAACCCAGAAATGATCACCACAAAAGGACAGGATCTCTGACCCAAGGAAGATCTGCTAAATTTGTTAGAATCGATGAAGAATGACCTTCTATCTCATGACAACTCCAAGTTCAAAACTACAGAGTCACATATGAACTTGGCAGAGAGTAGTTCAGGAGGTGGGAAATGAGGTCTTTGTCTTTCTATCCTGCAAAACAAGGTAGGCAGAGCCTGATTTTGCCCTGGATGCTGTCTCAAAGAGCTCTCTGTCATGGACTAGTCAATGGGTCTAGGTCCTGTTGTTAAGAAGGATTTAACCCAAGGTGTGGGATGAGTAACTAAATCAATTAGGATGGAGTCTGTCTGATTTCCTCAGTGAGAGAATATCAAAGTGCCACACACAAAATAGCCACAATGGGGTGGTAAAGGCTACCCAGCAGATTCCTTCACTTGTAGAGAGGAGAAAATGAAGATAGGAAGGTAGCTGTGAGCCCTGCAGCAGGGTTCCAAGTCTGCTCTAACCTTCCCAGAAATTAAGACCATAGGCACACCATCCCCTACACCAGGCTCTGAAACTTCTTCCAAGCCCTTTGTGGCTTCAACTCTCCAGGGCACCCACTACACTGTGCTTCCACATTCACTTTAGTCATCTCTCTCTACAAATAATCAAGAAAAATCCATAAACCAAGGCAGACAGACACAAAGCTGACAGATAATCCACTGACACAAAGAACAACAATGACACATCAGCCTTCAGTTGGGATTCCTGAGGGTTTCTGTGGTGGCTAGCCCTAGCCTCTTGTTGTCATGGTAACTCCACTCCTGGGAGGGGCTGCGAAGGAGTGAATCTTGTAAACCTTCTGTCCAATCAAATTTGTTAAATAAAGGCTACAGCCAGTGATTGGGCAGTAGAAGAGGAGTGGGAGGAGCCAGAGGAGGAAAAGAAGACACCAGGGGCCGTTGGAGGAGAAGCGAGGGAGTTGGGAGTTGGCCGAAGCAGAGTGCAGTTGGTGGAGAGAAGACAAAGAAGACCTAGGAAACCGCAAGTTGTTAAGAGCTCTCATAGCCGGGGAATAGTGTAGTTTAATGGTAAATCTGCCCAATCTAGGCATGCAGCATTCATTTGGAAAAAAATCTAGGCATGCAGTATTCATTTGATACTTATTGACTTGTGTCTTTTCTTCTATGGACTACCAATGGGTGAGAGATTTACCGCAACAAATTGGCGCCTAACGTATTATTTAGAACTCAACTAACTTGAGATGAAAGAACAAAAGAAAGGTTACAAAGTACAAAAACTTCCCCAACGGCCAAGGTCAGAAGCAGCACTCAGCTTACAGCTGGGCTTGCTCGCTGCCCTGTGAAAACTGAAAGAAGGGTCTTCCGAAAATTCAACAGTGAAACAAAAGTTATTATAGCCAGACCAGTAGGCCATTTAAATTAAATTAAAAAAAGGTGAATAGACACAGATAAATAGATGTAAAAGGTTTTAAGGTTGCGAGGAGTAAATTGCAGGCTGCTCTGAGTCAAGAGAGCCAAACAGATAAATAGAAAGGTTATAGTAACAAATTTTAAGGAGGGACTGGTGATCCTAGAACACAACTGCCTGCGAGGTAGTTTTCAGGTAGAAACAGTGAATTGAGGGCTCCAAACCAGATAATTTTTTAATATAAAAAACCATATTTTGATACCTAAAGATGCCAAAAACAATGGATATCTTTTGGGCTTTATATGATGATATTTCAAATGGTTTGACAGAAATCAACTTAGGGAACACTTTATTATTTATCAGTATTGCTATATTTATTTTTTTGATATACTATGTCTTCTCAAAAGACAAAGCTCTAGATAAAAAATTCTTTGCCTTGGAAAAGAGATTACAAAAACAATAGAACTTTTGGTACAGGATAGAGATGTACCTGTATTTGTAAACAGATAGAAAATAATGAGGAATGGAAGCAGGACTTAGAACAGAAGTTACAGGAGCTAGAAAAGATGATCATCGAACAGAGCATACAACAGCTCACAAATCAGATGGAGAAACAGATAGAAAATAATGAGGAATGGAAGCAGGGCTTAGAACAGAAGTTACAGGAACAAAAAGATGAAAATGAAAGTGGGAGACAGGATATTAAAGGGATAATTGAACAGAAGATAGAGCAGTTAATAGATCAGATGGAGAAACATAGAAAATAATGAATTGAAGACACAAGAAATTATAGATGAGAATAAGAGACAGAAAGATGAAAATGAAACTGGGAGACAGGAGCTAGAAAAGATGATCAAACAGAGAGCATACAACAGCTCACAGATCAGATGGAGAAACAGATAGAAAATAATGAGGAATGGAAACAATTACAATATAAAAAAAACATATGAAGCATGTATACAAACCTTAAGGGAGGAATTTAAATTTTCAGCTGAGAAAAATACTGAGGTTAAGACAGAAGTAAATAGAGAAAGTCAGCCAAGAGTTATTAGAAAACACACCTTGGTCTATCCGGTTACGGAACAACAAAGACCTCCAAACATTGTTTACCCACAGGGTTATGAGAAATTTGAATGGCAACCTGTGGATGTGTTAGATCTGAGAAAATTTAAGGAGAGTGTCACTAATTTTGGTATGCACTCACCATTTGTTAAACAAATTCTGACTTCTTGGGCTATTAAAAATAGAATAATCCCCCAAGACTGGAAAGATATGGCAAGAGCTATGTTAGAACCTGCTTCAAATTTACAATGGGTTGCATGGTGGAGAGATGAGGCAAGGGAGATAGCACGACAAAATAGAGCCAGAGGAAGAGAGATTTCCATAGACCAACTGCTTGGTGAAGGTCGTTTTGCTGAAATAGAGGTGCAGGCTGTATATGATGAAGAAACTCTGGCATTGTGTAGATTGTCAGCCTTAAATGCCTGGGACAAAGTTGCAGAATCCGGGAAGAGACTTGAACCATTTACTCCAGTCATACAAGGGCCAAAAGAAACCTTCCCTGACTTTTTACAAAGGCTAACCTCAGCTGTCGAAAGGAGTATATCAGATTCAGTAGCAAGAAAGGCTATAATTGAGTCTTTAGCCTTTGAAAATGCAACTGCTGAGTGCAAGGAAGTAATCAGACCACTGAGGGCAAGGTCAGCATCAATAGATGAATGGATTAGATACACAGCTGATGCTGGATCTCACTCAGCTGATATGTCAGTAATAGGAAAAACTGCAACTAGAAACCTAGAGATGACCCAAGATTTCACATGTTTTAATTGTGGTAAATGGGGTCATCTCAGAAATGACTATAGGACAAATCAAAATAATACGAAATGGGGGCCTAAGCTTTCTGGAATTTGTCAAAGATGTGGCAAAGGCCGACATCTGACCAGAGAATGTAGAGCAACAACAGACAAATGGGGCAATACCCTGCCAAAAAACATCCAGGGGGGGCTCTTGCAGGCCCCAATGCCAGACAAAAAGAGTTTTCTTTCCCAGGAAAATTAAATGTCACTGCTTCAAAAACAAATTTTGTAAGACCAGATAAGGCTGAGGAAGGTTTTATAGACAATTCAGAAGGCCTCACAGGGAGTCAAAAGCAAATATTTTGGCAAACTTCTATAGAAGATAAAAGACCAAAACTAAGAATACTAGTGAATAATATTGAGATTGAGGGGATGGTTGACACTGCAGCAGATGTCACTGTTATTTCTCCAAATTCTTGTCCTGAAAGTTGGCTACTTCATGAAGTAGACATCCAGTTTCAAGGACTTGGAACTTTATGCAAAATAAAACAAAGCACCAGATGGCTTAAATGCATAGGACCAGAAGGTCAGCTAGGAAAATTGAGGCCATACGTGGCTGATATAGCCATTTACTTATGAGGAAGAGATCTATTACAACAGTGGAAAACCCAGATTAATATCCCCTCAGTGTCAATGTTTAATCGTGAAATTCATCAGGCTCCTAATAAAAATTTAAAATTTGTTAAGAAACGTTATTTAAGGCAGTCTCACACTGTCCAAGCTGTTCATAAACAACATATGGTAGAGGCCGACAATTTAGCTCTACCCCAAAGAGCCATTGCTACCAAGACACCAACAACATTATCACTAAAGTAGTTGTCTAATCAACCCATTTGGATTGAGCAGTGGTCTATGACAAAAGAAAAATTACAGGTATTAGAACGGCTGGTACAGGAACAACTGGAGGCTCAGCATATTGAAGAGTCTATCAGTCCTTGGAATTCTCCAGTATTTGTCATTAAAAAGAAATCTGGCAAATGGAGGATGTTGACAGATCTCAGAGCAATTAATAAGATTATTCAGCCTATGGGTTCTTTGAAGCCTGGTATCCCATTGCCTTCCTTGTTGCCTAAGGATTGGCCCATTATAGTGATTGATCTGAAAGATTGTTTCTTCACAATTCCTCTACATGAATGTGATAGGGAAAGGTTTGCTTTCTCAGTACCTACCTTTAATAAAGGTTGCCCAGTAAAGAGATATCATTGGAAAGTCTTACCACAAAGAATGGTAAATAGTCCTACCTTGTGTCAATACTTTGTACAAAAGCCATGGGAGATAATTCGCAAAAGGTTTCCCAAATCAATTATTTATCATTATATGGATGATATTTTGTTGGCTGATTCAGATATTAATATCTTGGAAAAAAATGTTTGATGAAGTAAAGAAAATTTTGCCTTGCTGGGGATTGCAAATAGCCCCTAAAAATACAAAGAGGAGATTCTATTAATTATCTAGGGTATAAGATAAGTCTACAAACGGTTAAGCCACAAAAGGTACAAATTAGAAGAAACAAATTAAGAACCCTAAATGATTTTCAGAAGCTACTTGGAGATATAAACTGGCTGCGACCAGCAATTGGCTTGACCACTCAAGAACTAAGTAATTTATTTCAAACCTTACAAGGTGATAAAGATTTACATAGTCCTAGGAAATTGACTCCTGATGTTGAGAAGGAGTTAGCCTTGGTAGAAAGAAAACTGCAGGATACACATCTAGATCGTATTGATCCAAAAATGGCCTGCATCTTAGTTATTTTACCTTCTACTCACTCTCCTACTGGAATTCTTATGCAGAGAGAAGATTATATCCTAGAGTGGATATTTTTAGCTCATAAACAGAGTAAAAAGTTAAAAACCTACGTTGAGAAGGTTTCTGAATTAATACTGAAAGGAAAAATGAGACTTAGCCAATTAGTTGGAATGGACCTGGCTGAAATTGTTGTACCTTTTACTAATGCAGAAATTACCTCGTTATGGGCACAAGATGAACATTGGCAAAGAGCATGTAGTAACTTTTTGGGAGAGATTACCAACAAATATCCTAAAAGCAAGCGGCTTCAGTTCATAAAAAGAACTAATTGGATTATCCGTCGTATTTTAAAAGGAACTCTGATATCTGGAGCCCCTACATTTTACACTGATGCTAGTAAATCAAGAAAGGCAGGATATAAATCAGAAGACATAAGTAAGGTGGCTGAGAGTCCCTATAAGTCAGTTCAAAAATCTGAATTATACGCAATAATCATGGTATTGTCAGATTTTTAAGAATCCATTAATATAGTAACTGACTCTCAATATGCCAAAAGGGTTGTTTTACACATAGAGACTGCTGAACTTATTCAAGATAATTCTGAATTGACCTCATTATTTTTTCAACTACAACAAATTATTAGAAATAGAAGCAACCCCATATATATAACACACATAAGATCCCATACAGGTCTGCCAGGTCCTCTAGCACAAGGTAATAATGATATCGACCAGCTATTGATAGGAAGCGTGCTAGAGGCTTCAGAATTTCATAAAAAACATCATGTTAATAGCAAAGGTTTAAAGAAAGGGTTCTCTATTACTTGGCAACAAGCCAAGGAAATTGTGAGGCAATGCCCTACTTGCTCATTATATAACCAAACTCCATTGCCTACAGGAACTAACCCTAAGCGTACTCAAAGAAATGACATTTGGCAAATGGATGTCTTTAATTTTACAGAGTTTGGTAAACTGAAATATGTGCACCATACTATAGACACATATTCAGGATTTCAATGGGCAACTGCATTAGCATCAGAAAAGACTGATTCTGTAATTACACATTTGTTAGAAGTCATGGCCATTATGGGAATACCCATACAAATTAAAACAGACAATGGTCCAGCATATACCTCTAATAAGATGGAGAAGTTTTTTACATATTATAATATAAAACATGTTACAGGCATATCACATAATCCTACGGGACCAGCAGTTGTGGAGAGATCCAATCAAACTCTAAAGGAGATGCTTAGTAGGCAAAAGGGATCAATAAGAACCCCCAAAGATAGATTACATAGTATTTTATCTCTAAATTTTTAAAATGCTAATGAACAAAACTCCACAGCTGCTGAGAGACATTGGATTGTGGAAAAAACTTCTGAACTACATCAACCTGTTTATATTAAGGATATTATGACGTCAGAATGGAAAGTGGGAAATGTATTATGCTGGGGAAGAGGTTATGTTTATGTTTCCACAGGAAAAGAAAAGCTGTGGCTTCCTTCCAAAATGATAAAGATCAGAAATGACAGAGGGAGACCCCCTGAAGCACTAGTCGACACAGAAGAAAAGGGAGACTAACTCAACCAACCAAATGGGTGATGTATATATGGTGTTATGTCTCTTATATGGACTTAACTGGCTGGGACTAAAATGTCAATACAAAGCCAAGAACATTTAATTGGGTAATAATTTCTCATGACTTAATACATGCCATCCTTTATGAGGGCATGTATATAAGTTATATATAGTTTGATTAAGTAATCAAACTAACCTGAAGAGGGCAGTGGCCTTTCTTTATTGATCTTCATTGACAAAGCTGTGTGCCCTACATGTTCCACGTGAATGTTTTTATAAAACTACCTGTTGCTTTTAAGTTTTATATGTTACAGGATGAAAGAAGAGAAACTCAGCCCTAGCATGATTTATTTTCGGGGATTCTGAGTCTCTAGGATCTCCTATTCCAGCTTCCTGCTTGATTCTACTGCAACTGCATCGAAGCCGCTTCTTTTAAGGACTTGCTTCCAGAACTTTTCCAGAACAGTTAGCTTGCCTGTCCAGCCTTTCTGACTGTAACAGTTATGGTGTCAGCTTTGCTATGAACTTTCTCAGTACACAGTGACTTCAAGGCAAATGATGACAGGTAGCTCTCCTTTGACTAAGCCAATTTTCCTGTTTCCCTTTGGGCCCCAAGATGGGAATTCTTTGCCCCAAGTCATCTGGAAACAGACAAAAGAAGATCATCGCCCCAGTTCCTTATGTTGGGGTAGATGGTTCTGGTTACTTTGTAAATTATACATGTGTTGTAATTTAAGAAATACTTTACAAATGTAGCTTCAGACAGGAAGGGAATTAGAGAGCTAAATCTCAGGAATTAAGTGGGATTAATATTTTACTCTTATATAGGCATTGTGCCTGTATAACTCATTTAGAAATACAAAGCTTAGACACAGTTTTAAAAAAATAGGTATAACTTACATTGGTAAGAAATCTTTATTATAGTTACAAGGTTGAAATTATAATCTCTTACATTGATATGGAATTTATTTTATACAATTTTAGGGTTTTCACTGGCATAAGTTTCTTATTAATACAAAAGTGGGATTAATAAATTACTCTCATGTAGGCATTGTAGCTATATATCTTATTTAGAAATACAAGGCTTAGACCCAGTCCTTTTTAATCAAAAAAAAAAAATTACTGGAAAGGAATTAACAGACAACTGTTCAGATTGCCTTACATAATTGATTTTCAAAAACGTCAGAAATCCATAGAATTGACATTATAAACATTCAGATATAAACATTTATTTTATTGGAGACCTATCTGATCCTGACAGCTTCCCAGTCTTGGATTCTAAGAAGAAACTGAGCATCTTTGGAGTTACACCAGTTGTGGTGTGACAGCCACTAGGCAAGAATTGCATCTTTTAATCTACAGACGAAATAGTGTGCAAAAAAGAAACACTTGCAGAATAGTCGACTGATTATATCTGCTAAGACAGAGTAATCAGCCCTTAGTAATTCTGCATTACTAGGTCTGTCAGATGATTCCTGGGCCAGAAGGCTGAAGACCAGATGCTCCAACGTTTTGAAATAAGGAACTGTCTAGATGTTCAGTGGTCTATTTAAATTGGCTGAGTTTTAGAAGCCACACTTTGTGCTTCCCATGTCTTTAATTAACTAGTCATCCTGGATTTCTGATGGGCGTTGAAGATTTATAATCTCACAGCCACCCCAGGCTATTTACTTTGAGAAGATGATTTTCAGATGCTATTCATTTTGAAGACAGGACATAAGCCAGGTTCAGAACTAAGTTTTTTAATTGAGAGAGATGGCAAAGGTTCTATTTAGTTAACAAAAATGATGGACTGGGTGTTAGCTTTATCTTGTACTTTAACAATCACAACATGGTAATATAGTTAGTGTTCAATTAATATGTGAAAAGAAAAAAAATTTTATTATTGGACAAAAAGGGGGAAATGAGGTAGACAGCCCTAGCCTCTTGTTGTCATGGTAACTCCACTCCTGGGAGGGGCTGTGAAGGAGGAGTGAATCTTGTAAACCTTCTGTCCAATCAAATTTGTTAAATAAAGGCTACAGCCAGTGATTGGGCAGTAGAAGAGGAGTGGGAGGAGCCAGAGGAGGAAAAGAAGAGACCAGGGGCTGTTGGAGGAGAAGCGAGGGAGTTGGGAGTTGGTCAAAGCAGGACAGTTGGTGGAGAGAGAGAAGACGAAGAAGACCTAGGAAACCGCAAGTTGTTAAGAGCTCTCATAGCTGGGGAATAGTGTAGTTTAATGGTAAATCTGCCCAATCTAGGTATGCAGCATTCATTTGATACTTATTGACTTGTGTCTTTTCTTCTATGGACTACCAATGGGCGAGAGATTTACTGCAACAGGTTTCAGGATTCCAGTCTATGCACCAAGATGTTGTTCCCAAGTCACTGGCACCCCAAAGACCACCAAGAACCTATTGCAATGCAAATACACAAAGGTCTGTACTATGAGCTCAGTAACAAGGATTCTCCACAGTCAATCTCACATCAGGTCCAAACTGAGAGACTGAGTCTAGGGTTGCTGGATATGAATTGTAGTTACAGGAAGCTTGGGGCATTAACATACAGGTCAGCAATTTTTTAGAAACAGCATGTCTGGCAAAATTTGCAGGAATCAAACAAAGGGTCAAAACCATCTGACAACTATCATGGGTAGGCTAAGTTTTTTTTCTCTTTAAGGTTTATTTGTTATCTATATGTACTGAAACCCTGCTGTTGTACCTTTACTTGCTGTTGATAAGTGGGTCTTGTCATAGGATGTCTGCTCAAGTGGACTTTGTGCAATCTCAAAAAATGTGCATGCCTCCTAAAGATACTGCAGACCATCCCCACTTGCCTTTCCTTTCCTGCCTCACCCCTGTATCATAGTCCCCACTTGCACAGACAGTTCCTGTTCACCTACATGCCATGTCTGAAAAGACACAAGGTAAACTTTCTATATACCTACCACAATATTGGTTATCCTGAGTGCAATTTTCACAGTTTTACTGTACTAAACAACAGAAGCAGGCTAACCTTGCTAATGACAAAGTCTCCTTGTAGATTACTAAGATCATCTCTTCCTGCAAACCTCTTCTCCCAGCTTTCAACATTAGCAAGCAATGTACCCTCTTGAACATAACAAACAGGTCAGTAAAAGAGGCCAGACTCAGCCAATGCTCTCTGCAAATCCATACATTAAACAGTAACCAAGGAGCCAAACTCCCACCAAAACAAGACAAATCCAAAAATAATTACCTAAATCAATAATCACTTCAGACGCAGAGGCCTAGACACCACCATTGGAATATAATAAATAACAATCAGGAACATTTGTCACCAAGAAATCTAAGCTATCCTATGACAGCAGGTCCTGAGAAATTAAAAAATGCAACAGATATGGTACAAAAGAGGTTGTTTAGGGGAAGGGATAGAGATGCACAAGAGGACCTGCAGACAGGCAGACAGACAGGGAGCAGAGAGACCTGAGAGTAGAGAAAGAGAATAGAGAAGGGCATGTGCAGAGAACAGAGACAGGAAACAGACAGAGAGAGCTGTGTAGCTGGTGGTCCATGTATATAAAGCACACCTGACAACAGCAGCAGGTGATGGAGGCAGGGAATGACTTAAGCAGTTGCTAAGTCCCTGAGAGCAGAGCATTGAAATTATCTGTGCACTGACAACTGCAGAGGCAAGGTTCACCCAGGGAACAGGAAAGGAAGAGGGAGTCTCAAACATTAAAGATGAATAAAACAAAACAGATACATTGGTCAAAAAATGTGGATACTAAAAGTTTTCTGTCAGTAAACAACCAAGAATTCTGCAACATATAAGAAGGGAAAACTACAGATGACTGGAATAGAGGAAGAAGAATATCAGCCCAAAGATCTAGAAAATATTTTCAATGAAATCATAAAGGAAACTTTTCTTAAACCAAAGAAGATGCCTGTTAATGTACAAGAAGCATGCTAAACACCCAACAGATTGGAGAAAAAAAAGTCCCTTTACCACATAATAATCAAACACTAAATGTAAAAAATAAAGCAATATAAAAAACTGTAACAGAAAAAGATTAACAAAAACTAAACAAAACAAAAACAAGTAATGTATGAAAGCAGATCTGTTAGATTTATGCCTGTCTTCATTAAAAACAGGTTTTTTTGTTTGTTTTTTTGAGACAGGGTTTCTCTGTGTAGCCCTGGCTGTCCTGGAACTCACTCTGTAGACCAGGCAGGCCTCAAACTCAGAAATCTGCCTGCCTCTGACTCCCAAGTGCTGGGATTAAAGGCGTAAGCCACCACTTCCCAGCTATGCCTGTCTTCCTAATGTATAAAAGACAAAATGGTTTGGACACATGTGCTGCAGAGTCAGAAACCACCCTTGTTTCTAAAAGAAAGCAACTGGTCTAGCTGGGCGATGGTGGCACATGCCTTTAATCCCAGCACTTCAGACAGAGAGACAGGCAGATTTCTGAGTTCAAGGCCAGCCTGGTCTATAGAGTGAGTTCCAGGACAGCCAGGACTACACAGAGAAACAGTCTCCAAAAATCAAAAAGAAAAAAGAAAGAAAGCAACTGGTCCAAATGTTTTATGCAGATTCAGAATCAGCCATGACAGTGATATTACTCAGAGGTCACCTCCTGATCTAACACGTGAGGGGCATCACCAGGGACCTCACAGGTGGTCACATCTGGTTGATGCTTCCCATACAGCCCCAGAGAGGACCCAGCACCCCACCTCCCACTGCTCAGCTGCCTGCCCCTACCCATTGTGGGCAGTGATCCTGTGCTCACCATGACTTGATTTCAGAGTTTCCCTGAGGTCTCCACACAGCACCCACAGCAGAGCTCAGATCAGGGCACAGATGACCATTCAAGCCTGCACAGCCACTGCAAACTTGCAGAATGGCACCCAGAAGAACCCGCCTCCTTCTCTGATTGGCAGATCTGCCTGGGAGCCTTGATTGGCCAGTGAGTCTTACCACTCCTCAAGGTTAAAGTGTGCTTCCAGACCAGGGTCAGACCTTTTCCAGAGCTCAGGAGGGGTTTGTACTCCATTAGCATTTGTTTCTGTCTTCAAAGAGGAATCTCACCCCACCCAGCCCTGGGGGAGAACCCAGCATTCCAGCTCTGGCTGTTCAGCTGCCTGCTCCTCCCCTCTGAGAGAAATGATCCTGCAGTTACCAGGACCTGACTCCAGACCTTACCTGAGCTTTCCTTACAGCACTTGCCTTCTTCTTCCTGTAATCCAGGTGAATAGATTCCATAGCCCATTACTCAAGGTGCAGTGGAGGTATCATTCTGACCCACAAGTGGAAGGATGCCCTGTTTATTTCTTAGCATTCTGTCTAAACTCCACACCAGTTACATGGCAACTGCCAGGTATGCTCCTCCCCACAGTTACCTGGCAACAGCTGGGTAGGACTGACCGCCTGTAAAAGTGGCTGCTTGCTACTTCCTCTCTTTTGATCTTTTGATCTCTTGCTCTCTCTTACTCTGGCCCTCTTAGGCTCTTCCCTTCCCTCCCCCCTCTCTCTCCACATGCTCATGCCTGGCCTCTACTTCTCTACTCTCTTCCCCTCTCTGCTTTTCCCTGCCTCTACTACCCTCTTAACTCCCCTCTCCATGTCCTGAATAAACTATATTCTATACTATAATGTCTTTTTTTTTTTTTTTTTTTGGTTTTTCAAGACAGGGTTTCTCTGTGTAGTCCTGGCTGGCCTGGAACTCACTTTGTAGACCAGGCTGGCCTCGAACTCAGAAATCCACCTGCCTCTGCCTCCCAAGTGCTGGGATTAAAGGTGTGTGCCACCACTGCCTGGCTACTATAACACTATAAGGTCTAGTGGCTGGTTGCTACTGGGGAAGAGCTGTCTCAGCATGAGGCATGGTCCCTCCAGGGGAAAAATATCTCAGCAGGAGGCATGAGCCTGCTGAGTCATCCCCTTCCCCCACAGCTTCCCACACAGCAGTAGAATGTATTCCATCTGTCTTTAAAGAGAGGTAACTATGGGGAGGAGCATACCTGGCTGTCAACAGATAACTGAGAGGTGGAGTTTTAGACAGAATGCTAACACCATTAACATTAAAGAGGAATTTTAGTAAACAAGAGTCTAGTTCTGTGGCTTCATGCTGGGCTCGGGGAAACTGCAGCTTCCTTTCACCAGATGACAGGTATCAATCAACCCTGGAGAAAATCCAGAATCCTAAGGGAAACACAGTTGAGCACTATTGGTAGCCAGCACATCTTCATCAGTGGCAAAGTGAAGAAAAACAACAGTTGGATTAGTACATGGTCTCTAGAAAAACAAAGCTCAAATCACAGAGAGAATGAATCTTTGTGTACAAAAATGTTATTTAATAGAATGTCCCAATAAAGGCTTTTAGACAAAGTAAATTAGAAAAATCAAGGGATGGTTGATTTCATGCAGCAGGATATTAAACCTGACCTTCAGTGTATACCACAATTCTGAAGAATTAAGTACTTACTAATACCAGTTTTAAAAAGCAAATAAACAAACAAAACACCTTTGTTTTGTCAAAAATAGAGCAAGTACAAAAAACAAAACACCACCCTGTTCAATGTCTTTTATATATGTAGGTTGTCAAAAGAATCTGTTGCCCAGATTAAAGGTGGATCTGAACATCTCAAAAGAGCAAGATTAATAAAGGGTTTCTCACTTCAAAAGTCGTAATTAAGAAATATGCCCCACAGCAAGCAGGATTTGATTTAAGATTAGGGGATTAGACAGTCACAGTTAGGGTTAGGATAAGGGTTTTTAGAATTAGGTTTAGGAGGTTAGGAAATTCAAAGGTGAGGGTTAGGATAGGATTAGGCTCAGGGTTAAGGTTAAGGTTAAGGTGACCACCATTATTCTTGATGAACCCACTGTGTCAATATTATCCATATTATACAAAGAAGAAATATCAGGCCTACAAGGTATTCATTTTGTATCTTAATGATTTGTTTTATTCTTATTTTGATAGCTTCTCTCTTACTTAGAGAAAGGATTCTCAAAAGAACCTAAAAGTTTTTTCAGCCATTTGCCTCCAAAACTAGCATATTAACAAAGGAAGCAAAGACTTTGATATTCACAGAACCACATAGATAATCAAAGGATAAGTTTACAAGAGCCACACAGCCTGTTGCCAGCAAAGAACATTTATGCTACCCTATGCTGGGTCTCACTGTCAGCTATTGCTGCAGTTAATTTTCCTCTGAGATAAAATGCCCTTCAGTACTCTTCTGCTGTAGACATGTCTGGTTTACTTTCTTCCCAACCTAAAAATATGCTTAGTAAAGATTTTTTTTTTTAGTTTTTTGAGGCAGGGTTTCTCTGTGTGGTCCTGGCTGCCCTGGAACTCACTCTGTAGACCAGGCTGTCCTGGAACTCAGAAATCCAACTGCCTCTGCCTCCCAAGTGCTGGGATTAAAGGCATGAGCCACCACTGCCAGGCTTACTAAAAGTTTCTATGCGAAGTTTTCACTTGACAATGAAAATTCTGAAACAGGAATCCCAGACAAGCAATAGACACAAATTCATGGCTTATTAAAAATTGATTATTTATTAATTATGTGTAGAATATACTCATGAGACATAGTTTGTTATTCACATCATGTACTTAATAGCAAATGAATTACAAGTAAATTAAACTTGTTAAGTTGACCCTAGTTCATTTTGTTCCCAACGAAAATAAACTTAAAAATTGATATGAAAAGACAAAATTATTTTTAACCAATATATCCACACAGGTACAATAAATATATAATGATAATATGGGTCTGAATCTTTCCTTGGAATAGGTAACATGAGCATGTATAATTAAATTTTAACATCTACTTTTAAAAATATGATACATGTAAACACACAGTTCTGGGTACAGTGATATCTCTTTGAACCCTATTCTATTTCTAGTACACAACCTGGTCTCTATTCCTTAAGATTCTAAGTAACTTTTAAAGAGTTTACTACTCCTAGACCAGAAGACGTTATTAATAGTGGACATTGTTCTAACTCATATAAGAATAACATATCTATGCTTTTAATTATATCTAGTATATTACTACCAAAATAATAGAATAAATTTCTCTTTATTAAAGGATATTGTTTAGAATAACTTAGGGCTGTGATGGCCTAGCTAATTCAACAATAACTAGCTATAAAGGCCAAGTGCAAGGATCCAGTAGTTGCTCAGTCCACAAGGCTTGATGTCTCAGCTGAGAAGTTTAGAATAAGCTGGAATTCCAAACAAGGTGGCCCTAATGTCAGTGAAGGAATGGACTTGCTATCAAGGTGAGAGCAAGCAGCTAAAGAGTGAACACCTTTTGTTGTAGTAATTATTTAAAAAAAAAAGCAGCCACTGTTTAAGCTGCGGCGTCTCTGTCTAGCTCAGCAGGCATGTTTCATAGCCAGGCAAAAACACCAGCCCTGTCACCCATGAGACACCAGTGTGGGAGATGGCTCTGCATTCTTCCAGGCTGTCTCTGCAAGGCTGGGCATTGCCTGGACCATCCCGCCAACCAAACGGGCTTGGTACAGATGAGACTCTAATGTTTAGATTATCCAAATGCTTATATATTTGGTAATTATCAATAACAAGATGCCCTTACAATCAAAGGTGTAACCCAATATGAAACCTAGATATTCCAACTACCTTTGAGTGCTACAGACAAGGGAACATCAGCCTCCATGTAACCCTCTCTCACCCTTAGCTCCTCCTCTTTCTTCTCCTCCTCCTCCTCCTCCTCTCCTTTACTCCTCCCACCTTAGCTACTCCTACAGCCTTCTCCTTCCATGTCATTATACAGGCTTGCAGTACAAGTCATGGCTCAGATTAGAGCTGAGGCTTTGCAGCTCAAACATCTGGATTAAAGCTGTGTCTTCCACTATCAAGACTCAGATTAAAGTCACTTTGGGGGTTTTAGTTAATTCCAGATGTAATAGAGTAATCAAGACAGCAATGTCAACTCTACCCCATGTCAACTTCACACACAATCATATCTTCTTATGTCATGGTTAATTTCTAAATTGAAAAAAAATCATAATAATGCCTAAATGTTACAATTTGAGCAAAAAGGAATACAATTTTGCATTATGTATGGCACCAGGTTACAATTATGCCTAAAATGATTGAACTACCCCTTGTACAAGCACAGACACATAAAAATGTTATAATGCACCATGGGAACATTTTCCAGTATAGCAACTTCAAGTGTGCTAACCATTGATATTCTCTTAATTAATTTCTAAAATTGAGGAAAGAAATCACAACTGTCTGTGGAAATACAACATTAACAAAATATGACAGGAACACTCACATCACTTATACGCCTCATTTCTGCAATTAGTCATGTGGCCTTTGTTTAGATTTATAATGACCTTCCCCCACTACCCATGCTGTATTTTCCCCAACCTTGGTAAGAACCTCAGCAGATCTGGAACTTTTCCTGGAGGAGTGATTCATACCTTCATTTCTGACGAGTCTGTGCCCTTTGTCATCCTGTCTGGGTAAGGCTGTTATAGGTTCCCATTGCTTTTAATTACAAGACATTGCATCATCAAGAGATACCATAAAACACTAATTCTCAACCTGTGGGTCACAACCCCTGTGGCACTCTAAGAACCTTTTCTCAAGTGCTGCCTAAGGCCAAATATTCGTAATAAAGTTCACCACAATTGCAATACTACAATTAGGAAGCAGCAATATAATTCATTTTATGCTTTGGGTGTCTCCATAATATGAGGAACTGTATTCAAGGGTCCCAGCTTTAGGAAGGTTGAGAACCACCACAAGAGATTCTGCAGTCTAGACATAAGCCTTTGTAACTCCATTTGGAGAAGCAACTTAACTTCCCCATGGTGATTAATCAGCCTTTCTAACACTGTTATTTCTTTCTTATCTTGTTGGGTTAAGGGCCTTAGGTGCCTAAATTGACCATTGGGAAGACTGAAGATTTGCTGTAATTCCGGGAAGGAGACCTCACCTCTCTATAACTAATACTTGCAGGCCAACAGAAATTAAGATCAGAGGAATAGGAAGCAATTTTCCCTACTGGGTCACTAAGGGCAATAGCTTTGGTGTGGGTCTTCTTTATTCTTGGGTGGTTGTTAGCCATCAAACAGTGAGGACAAAGCGAGCAGCCATGGCAATCTGGCTTGAGATGGCTGTGAGTATTATAAAATTAACTCCAGAGACCAGCACAGTGAGTCAACTCTACTTTATTGTTCCAGAAATAAAGTATATGAGGGCTTTAACAGGTACAGGTGGAAAGGTTAATTGGTCGTAATAGTATATATAAGTATTGTGTGGGCAGGGAAGACAGAATGGAAGTTGTGTTCTGAGTTTAAATAGATCCACACAGGGACATTCTTTTGATAAGGCCTGTTGAAGTGAATATTTAAAAATTGGCCGCTGGTCAGGCCGACAGTCTAGGCTGCAACAGTCCTGCCTAGCTCAGCTGCCATGTTCCATGGCCAGAGGCCACATGCACACTGCAGATAGAAATAGCCAGCCTGAGACACCAGCCCTGCCACCCATGAGACACCAGTGTGGGACATGTCTCTGCCAATCTTCCACGCTGTCACTGCAAGACTGGGCAATGCCCAGACCATCTGGCCATTCATGTGGGCCTGTTAAGAAAATGAGACTCTAATGCTTAAAGATTAAACAAAGGCTTTAGTAATTCTCAATAACAATTTGACCATACAAAGAGAGTTGTTTCCCAATTAGGTAACCTAAATAAAAGTTGTTACCCATGACTGCTTGCCACACCCTCATGGCTCTCCATGGTTCCTACATCTCCGACCTCCCTAGCTCCTGCTCTTCCTTTTCCTCTTCCTCCTTTCCTCCCCCTCTTCCTCTACCTCTCCACTCACCTTGGCTGCTCCTAATAAGGACAGCCACCTATGTTCAGGGACATTGTCTTGAAAAATCAAGGCAGAGAAATGGAAGCCCTTCTAATAAAGGGGGTCCTTTATTTTGAGCTGAGTTCCACTCACATTTGGGGGACTGCAACCTTCACACAGGTTTCCAACAACATTGATTTTTTTAAACCATAATTCTTGGCTATGAGCGAAACTGTACGAAATACTGGAAGCTGATTCAAAATACATACAGCCTAGGACCCTGCCCAGCTCTCCAGGTTGCTGTTGCATAACGGGCTGTGTAAAGGAGCCTTCTAAAGGTCATTCTATTTTTCTATCAGTTCAGCACCTTCAGGGTAACATGGAATATGGTATTAATGATAATTAATACCATTATAATTTATGATCATTGGCCCACTGTCTTACTTCTCTGCTGTGAAATGAGTTCCTTGGTCAGAAGCAATACTGTGTGGAATGCCATTGTGGTGAATGAGGCACTCAGTATGTGCATGGATCATGGATTTGGCAGAAGCAATATGTGCATGAAAGTCAAAATCATAAGCACAATATGTATCTATTCCAGGAAGTAGAAAGCTTTGTTCTTTGTCCAAGAGCAATGATCTGATGTAGTCAACCTGCCACCAAGTCACTGTCTGGTCAACCCAGGATATAGTTCCATATCTAGGGCTCAGTGTTGGTCTCTACTGCTGGTATATCTGGAACTCACCAGCAGATGTGGCCATGTCAGGCTTGGTGAGAGGAAGACACTACTGTTGTACCCATGCATAAACCCCACTGCATCCACCATGGCCACTATGTTCATGGGCCCATTGGAAAATGACAGATAATGCTAAAGACACAGCTGACTTCCCACATAATAGATCACCCTAACTACTTGGTTACTGAGTGTATACTCAGCTGAACTTACCTTCTTATCACTATTTACATGGGACATAAGTATCTTTACATCCTTTGACCATTGTGAGAGATCTATCCACATACTTCTTCCTATTATGTTTTTCTCAACAATATTCTAATTGTTCTGTTTCCAAGTCTCTGAGAGTTAAGCCATCCCACTGTTTATAGCTGATGATTCAGTGAATAATCACACATTTCCAAACAAATGCATGAACATAACTACTGTATGAAGCTCTGAACTGTGGTGATTTCCCTTTACTGGTGTCTTTCAGGATTGTCCAAGAAACATGTTTTCATGCTGCAGTTGTTCACTTTTGGATGGGGCCTGCATAACAGGCAGAACCTTCAGTAAAGCAGGAACTAGTTATTTCTTCCTCAATCATTTGATGATAGGACCTACACCAGAAAGTTCTAGGTGCATGTATAATACCAGGAGCATTGTACAGGAATAGAAACTATAGGCTTCTAGGCAACTCAGGAACCTAGCATTAGTTTCCAAATTGCCCTCTCCCCAGCAAAACCCAAGCCTAGCTTCACTCTCTAGGCTAATCCCAAATAAAACTAGAGTTTTCAAGTTACACTCTAAACAATACCAGGGTCTCCAGGTTATTCCCCCAACAAACCTGCACCTCAGGTTACAAGACCATGCCTAACAACCACTAATGCAGAGGGGAGGTGAAGGTAAGTTTATGATGTGACTCCCAGCACCAGCCAATTATGTTAAACACCACAGCAGCTTTCCAATTAGATGCTTACACACATCCTCCCAATTGCAAGAGACATTTAAAATGGTGACATTCAATCAGGCTTTTCTTAATCCCCTGCCATATTCTTGACTAGCCTAGGCCTGTGGCCAGAATTGGCTGTGGCTGTACCCCCCACTGCACAGCTCAAGCAGTCTGCTCAGGTGGTCAGAGACACCAGCCCTGCTACCCACAAGATGCCAGCATGGGAGATAGCTCTGCCAATGCTTAGGTTATCCAAAGGCTCTCTATGTTTGGTAATGCTCAATAACAAGATGCCTATACAATCAGAGATGTAACCCAATACCCAATCTAGATATACCAACTACCTTTGGCTGCTAGAGACACACGCACTTCTGCTTCTATGTTCCCCCCTCTCATGTCACCCTCCCCTAGCTCCTCCTCTTCCTCTCCTTACTCCTTCCATCTTAGCTCCTCTTACAATTCCCCACTTGCTGCTTACAATACATCCTTTCCCCATAGACATATGGGGCTCCGCCATCACCAAAATAGTCTTGGCTGATGCTGGTGCATTGGGGATGGGGGCAAGCTAGGTCAAATAGAATAAAAACCCTCCTGTGATTTGCAGCAGATTGGTTCCTGTGTGTGTCTTTTGGGGGATCACTAACATTTCCCTGGCATGACATGTTCAATTTCTACTAAGATGGAGTAGCAAGTGAAGGTATTTTTTTCCAAGGAAAAATAGTTGGATAGAGTTGATGGTAGAGCCTTGCTCCAATATTCAAAATCTATGATTCACAATAAACACCTGCCAAAGGCTCCAAACAACATTCCTATCTAACCATGAAACTGGTAGCACAGCCTGCACTGCAGCCTGGTCCTGTTACAGAGAGTTCTCTTGGTTTTGGCCCCCAACAGAAAGCTAGCAGCTTTCTGAGATACTTGATATACTCTCTGGTGTAACACACAAAATTGAGGAGTGTGCTGTCTCCAGAATCCTAATCTGCCAGTAGATGTTCTGCTTCTTTCTATGCAGTAGGATTGGCTAGGTACACTGACTTTCACCTTAGAATTATTATCTCTGAAAAACCTACGGCACTAGATTCCTAAGTATTTCACTAAATTAGAAGACTACTTCCCAGCAGTGGTGGCTCACACTTTTAATCCCAGCACTTGGGACGCAGAGGCAGGTAAATTTCTGAGTTTGAGGCCAGCCTGGTCTACAGAGTGAGTTCCAGGACAGCCAAGCTTACACAGAAAAACCCTGTCTCGAAAAACCAAAAAAGAAAAAAAAAAAGACTACTAAGTTTTGGTTGGATTTATTTTCTGTCCTCTGGTGCCCTTATGGGTTTGCAGTGGGTCTAATTTGGTTGACACCTCATGAACCCTACATCAGTTCTACATAATGTGCACTTTGGAGCACTAATATCATATTATATGGAAGACAGAGATGGTCAAGATTCTTTCTAACTAAGTTAATGACTCAGAAAATGATGAAATACAGATTCAAATAGAAAACTCAAATCTAAAGTAAACTTTATTTTCCCCACACAGAGTTATTTTAATATATTATTATTGATTCTACTTGTTTTCCCAATGCTGTTATACACAGCATTGTATTAATATTGTATTCATATAGTAATGTGAAAATATTAATTAGAAAGGTATATGTACATATGAATGGATGCATATAACATATTTTCCATCTTCTTTGGATGAACATATTTGAGGTGGAAGTGAGACTGGGTTTAATTTAGCTTAGGCTAGCCTCAAATTCATTACATAGCTGAGCTATGTCTTGGCCTTATGATCATCAAGCCGTGTCTGTTGGGTTCTGAGAATTTAGGCACTACTACCCCAGGGAGCAGCCCCTTGAGTTTCAGCTTCAACGTCTAATAATGGGTTACTGAAACAATCCCTTCCTTTTATCTTCTTTAAAGAAAAGATGTCTGAAATCACAGTATGACATTTTCCAGAAAGAACCAGAGCCAGGACTACTGAGTATCCTCTATCATCTTACTTTCCATTCCATTTCAATCACTGGACACAAACCATAATAACAGCCATTTTGTTGTGGTAAATATTATTTGGGAGTTTCTTACCCCACTTATAGAGTTACCAAATAAAAGACACAAAAGACTTTGTATTTACAATAAGCAGTAAAGCAACAGAGTTGGGCAGATATCAACCCTCTATTCTTATTTTGTCTATTTCCCTGTTAATATCTGTGAGATATCATGTTCCATGTTCTCTTTAGGCTGCTCATACTCCCAGGCCAGACCTACTGGCCAAGCACTCACACTCCACCTACCCCATGGTGCCTTCTTCCTTCTCCCTTCTCTCTCCTCCATGGTCTCTTCCCCAGACACCTAACATGGGACCTGAAGCACCATCTACCTTTCTTCTCCTCAGCTTCAGGCTTTAGGCATCTTTATTAAGCAATCATGGAAGGCAGGAAAGAAATGTAGAAATGATGTAATTACAATCCCAAAAGTTATTGTACAAAGTTGAACCAGGCTTTATGGCCATGTATTCAGAGTCTACAATCCTGTATTGGAGCACATCAAATATTATTTTTACTTTTTGTCTCAGGCTGAACATTTTAAACCTAGAAAATAATAGTCTTTTTAAACAGGGACACTTCATGATTCCCAGATTTTCTATCTTGGTTGACCTAGTGTAACTAGTGTAAACTGATTTAACATAAATTCAGTATTTTTATTAAGATACTTTTTTGTTGTTGTGGTTTTGTGGGTTTTGTTTTTGTTTTTGTTTTGTTTTGAGACAGGGTTTCTCTGTGTAGCCTTGGCTGTCCTGGAACTCACTCTGTAAACCAGGCTGGCTTTGAACTCAGAAATCTGCCTGCCTCTGCCTCCTAAGTGCTGGGATTAAAGGTGTGTGCCAACACTTCCCAGCCTATATCCAGACTCTTGATTGCCTAGTGTGCAGACACAAGAAATTATCAATCAGGACATTTGCTGATCATCTAAAATTAATTACCTCACAACTCCTTTTTAATACCAATCACTGTCAATTCAGGGAAGCTTTTACCCTCTTTTTCCATCCATTTTTGTGCTGTGAATAACTCTGCTTCAAAGTTGGTCATAGGACTTGATTCTTGCACAGGCCACTCTTTAATACCCAAAGAAACCAGACAGGTTAGAGGAAACTCACTCAGTGCTTTATTTTTGTTTTGCACTGACCAGTGAAGGACCAAAGAGGCAGAGTTGCAAGGCACTCTTTCCAGCACTGAGCAGCAGAGAAAGGATTGGCTGCTCAAAAAAATTCTCAATCACATACAAAGAGACAAGCCTCAACTACAGGCAACATTCCTATGAACAAAAATAAATAATCAGCAGAAGTTGAAATAAATGGAAAGAAATTTTTAATGACTTGAAATTGAAGGGGAATGAAAACAAGAGAATATAGCAGTGTTGCGTTTGAAATCAATAATTAACTTTTGAAACAAATAAACATATAATGAATTAGGTAGACTTCCTTCTGTTGCTATTTTGTGGAAAAGTCCAAGGTGTATTGGTCTTAGCTCTTCTTTGAAGGTCTAGTAGAATTCTGCTCTAAAACTACCTATCCCTTGCCTTCTCTTGGAAAGGTGGTTTATAATGCCTGCTTTGACATCCTAAGGGGTTATACTACAGTTTGGATACTTTACCTGATCTTGATTTAATTTTGGTTTATGGTATCTGTCTAGATAATTATCCATTTCTCTAGCTACATATTTTATCTAGATTCTACAGTTTGTAGAAAGAACTAATGATTTTCAAAAGTTTTCTCAGTTTCTCTTGTTATGTCTCCCTTTTCATTTCTGATTTTGTTAATCTGGATACTGTCTCTGTGCCCTCTGGTTTTAGTCTCTGTGCCCTCTGGTTAGTCTGGCTAAGGATTTTTCTATGTTGTTGATTTTGTCAAAGAACCAGCTCTTGGTTTTATTAAGTCTCTGTACTGTCCTCTTTGTTTCTAATTGGTTGATATCTGGCGAGTTTGATTATTTCATGCTCTCTATGTCTCTTAGTTGCATTTGCTTCTTTTTGTTCTAAAGCTTTCTGGTGTGCTGTTAAGTTGCTTGTGTAGGATCTCTCTGGTATGTTTATGAGAGCACTTAGTGCTATGAATTTTTGTCTTACTACTGCTTTGATTGTGTCTCATAAGTTTGGGTATGCTGTGTCTTCATTCTCATTGAATTCTAGAAAGTCTGTTATTTCTTTATTTCTTCCCTGAGCAAGTTATTTTGTGTAGAAAGTTGTTCAGTATGTGGTTTTCTGATGTTTTTGTTATTATCAAAGTCCAGATTAGTTTGTAGTGATTTCATAGGATGTATGAGAATATTTCAGTCTTCTTGTAACTGTTGAGCCTTGATTTGTGAAAGATTATATGATCCACTTTGGAGAAGATACCATGAGGTGCTGGGGAAAAGAATATATATATATATATATATATATATATATATATATATATATATATATATTAGTTTGGCTAAATGTTTATCTATCTTGTTGATTCTATCTATCTATCTATCTATCTATCTATCTATCTATCTATCTATCTATCTATAAATATATATGTATTATTGTAGGGTGAAATGTTCCATATGGAAGAATCAGAAGAAGGACTTAAGGAGGTGAAGAGGATGGCAACCCCATAGGAAAAACAACAGTGTCAACTAACCTGGACACTTCAGGGCTTCCAGAATCTGAGTCAAAAACCAAGAAGCATATAGGGGATGTTTCATGGCCCCAGGCATGTGTGCAGCAGAGGACACCCTTGTCTGCTCAAAATGGGAAAGGATGCACTTAACCCAGTAGAAACTTGATGCCCCAGGGAAAAGGGATGCTGGTGGAGGTGAGGTCCTGGTGGGTGGGTGGGCGGGTGGGAGAGAAACCTCTCAGAGGCAGCAGGGAGAAAAATGGGAAGAAGACCTCAGGGAAGAGGGACCAGGAAAGGAGACAATTTGAAATGTAAAAAAATTAAATTTAAATACAAAAGGAAAAAAATAAACATAATTTAAAAAATATACATCTACATTTAGTTTGAAAAGGAGCAGATGGTTTCTTGAAAGAAAAAGTGGCATTAATACAGTACTCTTTGACCTGGCTGCTATGTCCAATGTTAGCTTCTGTGATCTGTAACATGACACACACAGCTATAGCCAATGGACTGTGTCTCAATCACCTGGTCAGACTTAACTTTGAACGTGCATTGGACATGTCTCTAAAGTGGGAAATTCAATATTCCTTGGATTATGCTAATGTTCCCAAATTATATACATATTAATCTAGTTTGTCTTCATTAACCTGACATAAATAAATACATGTTGGCAAATTAGAAAACTATTACTCTGTCACCATCAGGTCTTTTTTTGTTAGTGGTGACTCCAGGGTTAGTGATTGGAAGCGATGTTATTAAATCCATTATCTCAACAAAGTAACTTATTTTAAAAGTGCTTCCTTTCCTTCATGTCCAATTTAAGGAGAAAAAACAACCATGGTGTTAATGAAACATTGGGTTAAATATAAGCTGAATACTTCACGGAATCTGCCATGGAGCCTATGGTGGGTTCCACCATAAATTTCACTGAGTGAATACAAACTACTGTATATCAAGTACATTGACATAAAATGGACCTTTTCACTCACAGAAGTTACAGCCACATTCCATTCCCTGATGTTGGTACTTGATTCTGTAATAAGGACTAACATTTATCACCCTCTGGTGAATGAGCGTGAGACCATTTATATTGCCAAAGAAGGTCTTAAATATTCTAACATAGCTGAAGTAAAAGAAAAGGGCTTTGAAACCAACTGTATGAAGATGATAGAGACGCTTAAAGTGGAAATGACTAAATCACTTAAAGAAATACAGGAAAACACAAACAATTAGAGGAAATCAATAAGTACCTCAAAGACAGCCAGGAAAACACAAACAGAAAAGTGGAAGAAACCAACAAATCTTATATATAAAGCCAAGAAAAACAAACCAAGAGTAAAAGGAAACAAAACTGTTTAAGTCCTAAAAGTGGAAATAGAAACAATAACAAAAGTACAAACTGAGGGAATGATAGAAAGAAAACTTTAGGATTGCAAAAAGAAACTGCTGAGGCAAAATTCATAAAGAGAATACAGAGATGGAAGACAAATCTCAAGCTTTGAAGATACAATAGAAGTGATGGAAATATCACACAAAGAAAATGTTAAATCTAAGCCTTCCTGACATAAAATATCTAGAAAATCTAAAACATTGTGAAAGGATAAAACATAAAGATACTAGGGCTAGAGGAAGAATATTAGGTCAAATTCTCAGAAAATATTGATGACAAAATCTTAGAAGAAAACTTTCTTAACATAAGGAGGGAGGTGCCTATAACAGTAAAAGAATTATCAAGACACCAAACAGAATGGACCCCAAAATGAAGTTTTCTGTATAATAATCAGAACATCCATACAAGGAAAGAATACTAAAAGCTGCAAAGATCAAAAGCCAAGAAACATATCAATGAGGATCTATTAAAACTGCAGATGACCTCTCACTGGAGTCTGTAAACATCAGACAGCCTTGGACATGTATGCTGCACAAACTATAGATACCCAGATTATTATATGTAGAAAAAAGCTGGCCAGGCAGTGGTGCTGCATGCCTTTGAATCCAGCACTCAGGAGGCAGAGGCAGGCGGATTTCTGAGTTAGAGGCCAGCCTGGTCTACAGAGTGAGTTCCAGGACAACCAGGGCTACACAGACAAACCTTGTCTCCAAAAACTGGAAAAAAACTTAATCACTATTAATGGAAAAAAATCAGATAGTCCATGCTAAAGTCAAATGTAAACAATATATATATACACATACAAACTTACACACAGTTATATATAAAGAATCCAACTCAAGGAAGTTAACAATACACATGAAAACACAGGTAGTAAATAACCTTGTATTATCTGCAAAAGAAAAGAAAGCACACAAATACCCCAACACCAGCACCAGCAGCCACAACAACAAAATACAAGGAGTTAACAATCACTGTTCATTGACTCTCTCAGTATCAATGACCTCAGTTCACCAATAAAAAGACAAAGGCTAACAGAATAGATGCTAATAAAATCTATCCTTCAATTGCAGACAAGAAATATAGCTCAACATTGAGAATAGCATTAACTCAAGGTAAAGAAATATAAAAAGATATTCCAAGCAAGTGGATTAATGGAGCAAACTGGTGTAGTCATTTTGAAATGTAGCAAAATAGATATTAAACAAAATTAATAAAAAGGATTGGAGAAAAACACTACAAATTTCTTAAAGGAAAAAAAAGTCACCAAAATGACATTTCAACTTTTAACATCTATGCCTTAAACACATGGTCAGCAACCTTCATAAATCAAAGTGTTTAAAAGCTAATGTCACATAACACTCATTCACTTATATTCCATGATTTCAATACCCCATTCTCACCAGTAGACAAATTCTTGAGACCAAAAAAAAGAAAAACGATAAATATTCCAGCTAACTGACAATATGAACATGAGTCCAGCTGATACTTATAGAACTTTCTAGTGAAATATAGGAGAATATGACTTCTGCTGAGCACCTCATGAAACTTACTTGTAAACTGAACACATATCCAGACACACTCCCAACCTCAATTCATACAAGAAAATCAAATTAACACCATGAATCCTATCAGACCACCTTGGATTACAGCTGGATATCAACAAAACCAGAAAGAACACAAAGCTTACAAACTCATGGAAGCTGAACACCTCACTATGAATGAAAAATAACTTAAGAAAAAAAGAGGAAGACATTAGAGACTTTCTAGAATTCAATACAAATGAACATAAAACATGCACAATTTTACAGAATACAAAGAAAATGAAACTGGTTCTAAGATAAAGGTTCATAGCACAAAATGCATACATGAAAAATCTGGAGAGCTCTCATACTGGCAATTTAACAGCATGTTTAAAATTCTAGAAGAGAAACAAGAGAGCAATGGAAAAAAGGATTAGAGGTTAGTAAATTATCAAGTTGGGGGCTGAAATAAACGAAATAGAAAGAGAAAAATGCAAAGAATTAATGAAACATTGAGTTGCTCCTTTGAGCCTTTTATTAGATAAGATAGTCAAACCCTTATTAAAATATGGAGAATATCCAAATTAATGAAATCAAAAATGAAAATGGGGACAAAATAATAGACAATGAAGAAATCTAAAGAATGGTAATGACATAGTTTTAAAAAGCCTCAACACCATCTAACTGGAATTTCTAAAAATAATGGAAAATTTCCTCAATAGGTTCCTCTTACCAAAGTTAAATCAAACTAAGGTAAATGACTAAAACTTCCTAAACATCTAGAAAAAAAGAAGTCATTACAAGTCTGCCACCAAAATGAGCCCAGGGCCATGAATTTTAGGGTAGAATCCTACCAGACTTCCAAAGAGGAGTTCATGAGAATGCTTCTCAAAGTGTTCAACAATACAGAAAAAGAAGAAACCTTAGTCAATTTGTTTTGTGAACCCATGGTTATTCAAGTATCCAGTCAATGTAAAGACTAAGTAACAAACAAGAATTATAGACCAATTTTTCCTTATAACCAAATTTAATGATAATTTAATAAAACAGGAAAAATAAAATAAAATAGAAACCACGTCAAAATACCAAATACCATTCACCATGATCAATGAGGTAGGCTTCATTCAAGAGGTGCAGGTATGGTTCAGCATAATGTGATTAAAGTGTAAGAAAAATAGTTGTAATCTCTTAGATGAAGAAAAATTCTCTCACAATATTTAACCCCACTATATGATAGAGTTCTTGGAGTGATTAAGAATACAACGGACATACCTAAACATAATAATGTCACTTTACTGCAAACATATAGCCAACTTTAAATTATGGAGAGAAATTCTAATTAATTCCACTAATTCACAAAGAAGAGAATGTGATCCATTCTCTCCATATCTATTCAAAATACTATCTAGAATTTTAATGTTAACTAGTCCTATATTGAAATTACAATTTAATGTTAACTAGTCCTTTACTGCAATTTGCAATGTAATGTTAACTAGTCCTATATTGCAATTTACAATTTAATACTAACTAGCCCTGTATGGCAATTTACAGTTTAATGTTAACTACTAGTCCTATATTCCAAGTCCTATATTGCAATTTACAATTTAATGTTAAATAAGTTAACATTAAATTGTAAATTTCAGGAGGAAGTAAAATTACCTTTATCTGCAGATGATGTGATAGCAAGCACAAGTGAACTAAAACTTCCCAAAGGCAATTCCCAGAGCTGGTTAACACTTTCAGCAAAGTTGTTGGATACACAATTAACTAAAAAAGAAAAAGAAAAACCAGTGGCCATTGTATGTACGAATGAGTTTGCAAGTGCAAACAAAATAGAGAGACATCGGAAAGTTTGAACTGATGCTTGATGCTTGTCATATATTTGTTCTACATAATGAATAACCTTGAGTAACTCAATGTGTGTTGGGTAAGATCATACAAATTATTTGTAGTCACAGATTACTTTTGACATTATTGAAGGTGCTCAAAGGCTGTTGTAAAATACAAAGCCTTTAATAGATTGATTACTTACTAAAGAGTTTAGTCTTTTATAACGATACCAGAAAGTACAAGACTTAAACACATTGATCAAGTTTATGGGGTTTCTCTGCATTATGGCTTTTTCTCATGGTTTCTAGGACGACTGCCACATGCACAGGCTTTACCACATTGCTTATTCATAGCGTTTTTTTTGTCAGAATCCAGGACCCTCACCTCTTACCCTCACCCCCTACTTCTCCCCACCTGCACAATGTCTCCTGCAGCTTCATCTCCCTGGCAACCACAAGGTACTGCTTGATAGGTACAAATAGATTTTTAGATGTAAAGCAGTGTACCGTATCTTTTGAAGTAAGCAGTTGGACCGCCATTGTTTCAGGGCACAGGCCAAGAAGAATTTGTACTTTCCCATCACCTGGATCCCTCTTACCCCTTCCTTTGAAAAATGTATTATAAATAAGCACTTTGTGCCCAAATATATGACACTTGACAAGCATTTGTTTTCTTGAGTTCATTTCTCTCTCTCTCTCCCGTTCTTCCAGGATTGTAATCCTCCTTGTCCCTCACGAATAACCTAGGGCCTGCTGGTCGGGTCAGGTGGTGCCCAAGCGTTGGGCTCGAGGCACGGTTTCCTCCAGACGGAGCTTTGAAAGAAGTGTCTGCACGTTATATTGAGTGAGACAGGATCATCGCCCGTGACCTGTTTTCCTCGGGGTAAGTTTCATTCTGTCCCATAAGAATGGGCCATTCATTGTCAAAGGAGGCATCCTTCATAAAGGACCTCAAACAAAGTCTCAGAGAGAGAGAAATTAGGGTTAAGAAAAAAAGATCTTATTAGTTTTTTTGTGTTTATCGATGAACAGTGTCCTTGGTTTATGATTGATGGTCCTATCATACACCCTAAGAAGTGATAGAGGGTGGGTTGTAAACTAAATGAAAAAATTAAATGTAAAGGTGACAATGCAGTTAATCCAACAATTTTCTCATTCTGGGGTATTATTAGGAACATTATTGAGGATGCACACAGAGATTCAGGTAAACGCCAGCTTTTGTCGGTTGCAGAATAGTGCTTATCACAATCTCGTCCTGGCTCCGCCGGTTCCTCCCGCCTGCAATCTCAGGCTTCTGTTCCTTTTACACTTACTGATATGCCTCATGAGTCTCAGCTTCCCTCCTCGTCCGATTCTCCTCATATTTATCCTGATTTTTCAGCTTTGAATTCCTCATCCCTGGCCTCGCCTGTGCGCCCTTGTCATAGTTCTGTGCCTGAGGCTCCTTTGCCCTCGCAGTATATGCCTCTAGCCACTGGCTACCCTTACATCTCTCACTCTCAAACTTCCTACTGTAATCCTGTTCTTCGGAAGCCTCTGCTTCTATGCCCTCCCTATGCCGCTTCTCGATATTTGTCTCCATCCCCTTGCGTAGCCGCAGCCTCGACCTGCTCCTGTGCACAATGTTTTTGCTCTTCCAGCCACCGCCACCGCGACTGCTGATCTGGAGCACAGTGTTTCTGTTCTCCCAGCAGCTGCTGCGATCACAGATCACAGCTTCGCTGCCCTCCCAGCCTCAACTTCAGCGAGTTCTGCCTCCACCCTCCCAGCCTCTGCTCTCCCAGCTGCTGCTTCGGGCGGCGATTCTGCTCTTCCAGCGGTTCCAGCCTTGGACATTTTGCCCCGGCCCTTTCAGTTTCTGTGGGCTCTGCCTCAGCACTCTCTGCCGCTTCTGAATCACAACCTTTGGATGCTGGAGCTTCTGCCACATTTGTGGAAGAAGCGTCTCCCTCAGCCACAGCACCATTTCTGGTTTCTTTGGCCCCCTGCAACACTCCCTACCCCTGCAATTCTGACCTTTCCTGCTATTTTGTCTACTTCCCTTTCTGATATGAAGGCCCGCCTTTCTTCCCAGGACCATGAATTGACAGAGATCCTTCACCTGCAGGAACAGATTTCACAGCTTTCCGCCCTGTATTTCTCCTCCTCGTCACCGGATCCTCAGCACCTCATCTTTCCTGTCACTTGCTCACAGGGGCTGAGCTCCCTAAGCAGCCACAGCAGCAGCAGTAGCAGGCTGCTTTCCCTGACCCAGAGCCTTTGAACTCCAGTGATAAAGCCGCTTTCACAATCCTGACTGGCCTTCTCTCTCTCACGACACCTTCTGCTTCCCTCCCCATGCTTGCCTTTCCGACCCTCCCTGCCACTCTCTTTCTGATATGGGAGACCGCCTTTTTTTTTTTTTCAGGTTCATGAGCTGACAGACATTCTCCACCTCCAGAAACAAGTTTCACATTTCTCGGTCCTTTGCTCTTTCTCTGCCTCTCCTCCAGATTCCTTCCACCTAGCCTTTCCTGTTACAGGTTTTTTCCTTACAGATACCCGCAGCTTCTGATTCCAAGTCTTGGCAGACTTCGCCACACCCCCCCTTCCTGCCTTGTGCTTGCTTCCTCTTCTGGGGCTTGCATCTGAGAGAATACACTGCTTGGTCATTTGGCTGCTCAGACCCAGGGCTCACCTTTACAATAAAGCTTCTTAAGACCATCCCTGCTGGGGGCCAGCCCAGCTCCGACATGGGTAGGGGTGAGAGAGAGAGAGAGAGAGAGAGAGAGAGAGAGAGAGAGAGAGAGAGAGAAAGAGAGAGAGAGATACAGCTGCTTCTTCTTTCTTCTCCTCCGTTGTCCATCAGGTTCTTTTTGAGACAGCCCCTATGCTACTATAGCTGACCTGCAGTCAGTGATCCTGTGGTTAGAAACTGACACTTGTATCCCAGCCTTAATACCAGCAAGGAGTTAAGTAAATAGCCTTATACTATCCTAAAAACTTCTTCTGAGGATAAGAGACTGCAGGCTAGGGTGACTAACACCTGTAGCCTAACAACAGAGGATTAGGCAATGTGGCCTTTGTTCTATCTCAACAGGAACTGCTGGACTCTAACTGCTGGGTCACAGGAAAAAAAGACATTTAAAAAAATTACTATAGAGTTTAATAAGTGTAAAAAATATTTTATAAAAGCTATCTGAGGGGAAACATGGAGAGGTCCTGAGTGGAGAAGAAGAGATTCTAACAAAATAAAATTCTAAGTGATGGGGTCTTAACTAATTGATTCCTAATTTGCTAATTTCTAATTCACTAATTTAATTAACTCACTATTCTAACTGACCATTCTAACTAACTAACTCTCATCTCTTTGCTCTCAGAACTTATGTATTTTTCAGAGTACATGGTTACATGTTACAAGGTTTATCACAAGTTTATACCAAATTTCAAGTCATAAATTGAAATAGAAGTTTACAATATAAAATGTTTACATGAATACCTATTAAGAGTAATTATTTAGCTAGACATTTTATTACCTGTCTAGTTCCATAGGTTTGCAGAAAGCTTGAAATTATAATTTAAGAAATTAATAAAGTTTTATATAGATAAATCTAGATAATATTTTTTTCTTTCCTGGTATCTATAATAAATTGTGGATTTCCTTTAGTAATCTAGGCTAATTGTTTTATGATCTCTTGAAATGTGCTTTAAGCAGGAGAAGGTCCAGTCACTATTTCTCTTGAGATAAATAATTGATAATACTCGGGAGATTGATAGAGTTTTTATTATAGTTTAATTATGTTTGAGGAATTTAATAACAGTTCTGTAATAAAAGAATTTAATAATTATTGATATAATTTTAGAAATTTTTATAGGGTCATCATTAAGATTTAAGAAGTCATTTATTTGGCTATATAATATTACTATAAGATAGTACATCTTTGTAGATCTACAGAGATCTGCTACAAGGAGAGTGCTATTGCTTGGTTATATTAATATAATAATAATATATTAATAATAAAAATAATTAATAATTAGTGATGTAATTTTAGCAATTTTTATAGAGTCATTATTAAGATTTAAAAAGTTATTTATTTGCCTATATAGTATCACTATAAGACAATACATTTTCGTAGATCTATAGAGATCTGTTATAAAGGGGAGTGCTATTGCTTGGTGATATTAATATATAATAAGAATAATAATAATGAGAAAAACATATTAATAACAAGAATTTTTCCTAAATTCATATCCATCATAGCCTTACTAATGGGACACACTTGTTACAGATAATATAATAATTTGAGACAAACATTTTAAGATGATTGTTTGCTCATTGTACGCTTGTCCCATTATGGATTTTGATATTTTAGTTCTGCTGACCTCATTATTTCCTTGATAAATGCTTTTTTCAAGGCTATCCATAATACCAGTGATCCTAATTATTAACAATGCTGGATTTTCTTTTTACCTACTTTTCCCTTCTATGAGGAGATAGCTATCCTCTCCCCTCCCACTTTTACCAATGATGGTGACAGACTCCTTGAAATTCGTTCACCTGAAGGAGGTCTTACCCTTAGCTCCATTTTAGGAATAGGCCTCTGCCCTTTGGGGCCCTCCATGCTTCCCCTAGGGATTTGATTCTGGTGTGTGTAACCAGATATTGATTCTCAATGATATCTTTTTATATGCCCTGGCATCCAATGATATATATTTTGCCTGTGCTTTTGGTTTGATTTCTTATATATATAAAATACCAGCTTTTTATATTTAAGAGATTATTATGTAGTTGTTATTATTTCCCATATTTTAAAATTCATGACCCAGAGTCCTTCCTTAACATCATAGATTGAAGAGCTCCTCTGAGAACCGGAAGAGAACCCCTGACTGCCCTCACCTTGTCTGTCATACTAGAGATTAGTGCCATTGGTGCAGACACGAATATAACTTTCTTGGTGACTTTCAGTAATCACTATGCTCATCTCCAATCCCTCATTGATAAAGATTTAAATGATTTGAGGGAAGGAGTACAAGAGGACTCTGTGGCTTCTCTTTCTGAGGTAGTGTTATAGAACAGGAGAGGACTTGACCTTGTCTTCCTTAAGGAAGGAGGTCTCTGCATAGCCCTCAGAGGAGAATGTTGCTTTTACTCTGATAAGACAGGCCTTGTCCAAAATAGCCTGGACAAAGTCAAAAAGAGTTTAGAAGAAAGAAAAAGAGCCAGAGAACAACAAGAGTCATGGTATCAAAATTGGTTCTCTACTTCACTTTGGCTTACTACCCTATTGACTAGTTTACTAGGACCCTTTGTTGGTATTTTATTGCTTTTCTCTTTTGGCCCTTGGGCCTTTAATCATCTCACAAGTTTTGTTAAGAACCAGATTGATGCTGCCATCAAGAAGCCGGTTGTAGTTCATTACCATCAACTGAAGACTGAAGGAGATCCAGAAGTGATTCTGCCAGAGACAGGCGCAGCTGCCAGCCCCCCTTCCTCCCCCTGTGGCCGACCCTTAGATTTCCACACCTTCAAGAAAGGTTCCTGGCATGCCTTTCTCTGCCTTCGTTTCTCTCGCTAGGGAGCTTGGCCTCTTGATCATCAGGACAAAAATTGGCTTTTTCCTAAACTAAGGCCTGCCTTTGATGTGGCCCTCTAATATCAGGGAGTCTTCCATTATGACAATATTACACCCCAAATGACAAATGGCTGATAACCTAGACATTCACACAGGGATTAGGATGGCTGTGAGTTAGCCCAATGACGGGATTATTGTAGGTCTACTTCCCAGGGGACCACGCAATGCAGCCGGAAAGGAGTGTGTGGTGCTGGGAGTGGGTGCAGCCTACATAGCCTAAGACAGGGTCCTCATCCTCCTTTCACCCACCTCCGGGTCCCTTGACATTGCCCATTGTCGATAGTCTAAAGCCTTTGACCATCAACGTGACTCATCTCACATCAATGTCTTGGGGTTATGAACTTGTCCAAGACCCCCCACAATTTAACCTCCAAATTCTAAACTTATGTAATTGAGATTGATCACAAGATGTCCTCTCCATCTAAACAGAGAAGGAAAGATGTCAGAAGCCAGGACCCTTGCCTCTTACCCTCACCCCCTACTTCTCCCCACCTGCACAATGTCCCCTGCAGCTTCATCTCCCTAGCAACCACAAGGTTCTGCTTGATAGTTACAAATAGATTTTTAGATGTAAATCAGTGAACCGTATCTTTTGAAGTAAGCAGTTAGACCGCCATTGTTTCAAGGCACAGGCCAAGAAGATTCTGTACTTCCCCATCACCTGGATCCCTCTTACCCCTCCATTTGAAAAATGTATTATAAATAAACACTTTGTGCCCAAATATATGACTCTTGACAAGCATTTGCTTCCTTGAGTCCATTCTCTCTCTCGCCCATTCTTCCAGGTTGTAATCCTCCTCGTCCCTCACGAATAACCTAGGACCTGCTGGTTGGGTCGAGTCAGTCCTTCTATTCTTTCCTCTAAAAGTAGAGCCACATGGACAAAGCTGCTGAGTTCCTCTACTTGCTGGGGCCCAAACATGGCCCCTTCTATTACATCATCATCAGGTTTCTATTTTGCAACAACTTCACTGCCTAAGCTCGGCTGTCCTTGAACTCGATCTCTAGATAAACCTTGAACTCAGATCTGCATGGCTCTGCCTCCTGAATGCTTGAATATAATGTGTGTAATACTTTGACCATACCTAAGCTTTTCATTACCTAAAACTTGTTCTGTACAAGGATGATTTGAATCAGAAATCTGCTTGACTCTGATCTCCTGGGATTTAAGGCACAACCACCATACCTGGACCTAAGTATATCCTTTTAGATTTTAAATTGAAAACACAGTATAGTAATCACAATCTGTCCATTGTCAATTTGACACATACTTGTATCTTCTTATGTCCACATAAAAACAATAACCAGTTAATAATAATGCCTAATATTATACAGTTCTCATCCATACAACTTCACATCCATATGTTTAGGTGGATGGAATCTTTCCATAATATCACCATTTCTTTAATACCATTGTGTATCTTTGATCACAAGATTTAGCTTCATTCAACTTCCTGGCGAGATTTTTCTCTTTGAGCCTAACATTTTATATTTTTCCTTTTTAAGATTACTAAGCATGAACAAAACAATCACCATGAGAGTAAACACAGGCCAAAGGCTATGCTTGGCTTTCCTGAGATTTCCTTCTCAATGCAATTAACAAAGTAAACCTCTTTACCTTCAGATGAGAGCAAAAGACAGAAACATTCTTCAGCAATGCATTATAAAAACTACATATAAAGTTCAAACTACACTTAGAACATATGTGTTCTACTACGATGGCCCACGAAGTTCCACTTAATGCATATACAAACCCAAAGTCTAAAAATCCACATTGCTTCAAACAAAAGTATGGTCAGGCCTACCAATAAGAATACTTAAGCCTGGGGTACCAACTTCTGTCTTAGAATTTCCATTGCTAAGAGGAGACACTGTGACTAAGGCAACTGTTTTCAAGGTAAATAGTTAATTCAGTCTGTTTTACACTTTCAAGTGTTTAGTTCATGACCAACATAGCAAGAAGGATGGCAGCATGCAGGCAGCCATGATGCTGGGGAAGGAGCTGAGAGTTTTGCTTCTCATTTTCATGAGAATGCATCTAGGAAGAGACTGTCTTCCAGACAGGTGGTAGGAGAGTCTTTTTACTGGCCAGAGCTCCAAAGACCACCACCCTAGGAGTTCACTTCCTTCAAAACAGTAATATCTACTCCCAAAAGGCCAAACATATTAATATTGTCACTTCTTAGGGACAAGCATTTTCAAATCACCAGATTATTCCTACTATAAATTCTTTCATGCATTTAAATAGGATTAGGACATGCAGACACATTACCACGTTGATTACTTTCAGAAGGTTTCTCTCTAGTATGTGTTGATTTTTGTATTCAGAGAATACTGAAGCATGTAAAGGAGTTTTCAACGTGAGTACATTTACAAGATTTCTGTCCAATTTGAGGTCTTTTATGTCTTTGAAGACTAGCGATAGGCACAGGCTTCTCCACATTTGTTACATTCATAAGGTTTCTCTAAAGTGTGTGTTACTTGAAGTATTTGGAGAGTACATGTCATGCAAAGACTTTACATCATTCATGGCATTCATACAGTTTCTCTACTTTATGTATTCTGACATAAAATGGCTTAGCACCTTGATGACACCAAGTCACATGTGTTCTATTATGCAGTCACAGATAAAAGTTAATTGTCAGTTTTTCCACAGTGGTTACATTAATGAGGCTTCTCTCCAGTGTGATTTCTTTGTGTATGTGTAAAAAACTCTGACATGCAAAGGCTTTACCACATTGTTAATATTCAAGCATGTTACTCTCTGGTATGTGATCTCTCCTGTATTGCACATGACAGTGACTTGCAAATGCTTTACAACACTGATTACATTCATGAGGCTTCTCTTCTGTTCCTGTTCTTTTATAATAATGGAGATGCTAATGTTGTGAAAAGTCTTTACCACATTGATTACATTCATGTGGTTTCTTCCAAAACGGGATCTTTTATGTTTTTGAGATTAGTGGGACATACAAAGGCTTTAGCACAATGATTAGATTCATAGTTCTGTCCAATATGGGTTCTTTTATGTTTTTGGGAAAAATTCTTATGGAAAGAATTTTACCACTATTATCATATTCATACATTTCTTTCCAATATGGGTTCTTTTATGGTTTTAGAGACAAAAACATTGTGAAAAGGCTTTTACTATATTAATTACATTCATAAAGTTTCTCTCCAGTATGTGATCATTTATGTCTTTGGAACCTTTTTACTTATAAATGGGTTTTTCCACATTGATTACATTATGAAGGTTTCTCTCTGGTATGGGTTCTTTTATGTCTTTGGAGATGACTTTTTTGTGTAAAGCCTTTACCACATTGACTACATTCATAAGGTTTCTCTCCAGTATGTGTTCTTTTATGTCTTTGGAGACTACTATGACTTGAAAAGGATTTATCACATTGATTACATTCATGAGGTCTCTCTCCTGTATGTGTTCTCATATGATATTGGAGATTACTGTGACATAAAAAGGCTTTACCACATTGATTACATTCATAAGGTTTCTCTCCCTTATGTGTCCTTTTATGGATTTGGAGATGACTTTGTTGTGTAAAGCCTTTACCACATTGATTACATTCATAAGGTTTTTCTCCAGTGTGTGTTCTTTTATGTCTTTGGAGATGACTGTGACTTGAAAAGGCTTTACTACATTGATTACATTCATAAGGTTTCTCTCCAGTGTGTGTTCTTTTATGTCTTTGGAGATAACTGTGATATGAAAAGACTTTACCACACTGATTACATTCATAAGGTTTCTCTCCAGTATGTGTTCTTTTATGTCTTTGGAGATGACTGTGACTTGAAAAGGCTTTACTACTTTTGTTACATTCATAAGGTTTCTCTCCAGTATAACTTTTTTCATGCCTGCAACAATAATGGACACATGTGAAAGCTTTACCACATTCATTAGCCTGATCAATCATTTTACCAATACGAATAAATTTTACAGTTGGTCTAATAATAAAGAACACTCGGATCTTAAGGTTTTATCACTTTGATGTTCATGGTTGTACTTGCTCACTGCGGGTTGCTTTACCTCTTTGAAAATACCTGTTATGGTAATAATATTTATTACATGGTTCACATTTAAAGAATACTTTATCTATATGAGATTTCTATATGATGTTTTTAACATGTCATAAGAAATATGGGATAACTCAGAGTATTAAAACACTGATTGAATTCTTAGTTTTTCCTGTAGTGTGCATCATACAACAGCAGCACTGTGAAACAGAATGAACAGAAGAATTTCCAAACTTCTAGTACCCATAGAGATTTTGTACAGTGTGACTTTGGGATTATTGCCAGTAAAGTCAGAAAACCAATTAATTGCACACATCTATCATATTCAGAAAGTCTACCAAAGGCAGAATACTAAATATCTTTTCATTGCTCTGAAGTAGATAGAGGTACATTGTTCCTTTTACTATCTCTAGGCTCACATGGTTTCATCCATTCTGATAATTGATACACTCATTTAAAAAGAAGAACAAATAAAAGATTTCTACATTGAATGCACATGCATTGAGTTTTGTTCATTGCAGATATGATTAATGTTTCTCCACGACGACATTCTTGACTCTCATAAACTTACCTCACAATAAAGTTAAAATTTTAACAACAAGAATATGAGTATCACCAACTTTATCATGGAGTATTTGCTTATTAGATGGTTATGGATACATGTTTATCATTATTCAATGTGTAACATCTAAATATTATGAGACTATACAAATTGGTAGTTCCACAACATAGCTCTAATGGAGATACAAATCAAATAAAGGAATCTCTTAAGGCATTGTTTCCTTCTCTTCTTTCTTACAGAAATGCCTTGTAAACACAAATCAGATAACTGACATTGAGGTATACAGTTTTGCGAGAATATTATAATCATAGCTACAATGAAAGGACTGATATTTTACACACTTGATTTTCTTTAGAGCTTCCAGAACATATTAAAATTTTCTCACAGGCATATTTGTATCAGCTTAAACATTAAAATTACCTTTCATGACTTCTAGAAGTTTGACATTGTTCTTCAATATGACAGTCTTCCAAATTATAGCCTAAAACACGGTACCAGAAAATAAATGATAGGGTATTGGAATTAGGCAAAATTCAAGTTACTCTGAATTTTCACAGCAATGAACCTAACTTATTCAACTCAATATTACTTGTTTTCTGTTGAAATAAGAGATGATCATCAGCAACCCAGAAATATTTTCCCTCATTTTGAAAAGCAAAAGAAAATTCACAGACTGACCTATAGCAGTGAGGTTCCAGTAGGTCTCCAGCATCACATCTTTGTAGAGATTCTTCTGGGAAGGATCCAGCAAATTCCACTCTTCCACAGTGAAGTTCACATGCACATCATCATAAGTCACTGCTTCCTAAAATATCACATATATGTTTACAAAACACAGCCTGATACTGACATCACTACAAAGTAAAGGTATGCTTCCTAGACAATATAATCTTATAATTCACGTGATTCCTCCACTTATTTGCTGACACACTAATTATTATATAATCACCATGTCAGTTTAGAAGGAACTTGAAATATTGACACTTGAACCCTTGACACAGGTTCACCTGTGTCACTCCTGAACCCTTTGAATAGGATATAGCCTTGCAACAAAAATGGCAATTGAAAGAGATATGCAGGGGGAAACAGATCAATGGTACTGAGAACACATCTGAAAAGCTGGATGAAAAATTACTAACTGCAAAGTGATGGGCAAACTGTTGGTATTTGCTCATGTCTTTAATTGCAGTGGTAGAGGCAGGTGTATGTCATTGAGCTGGATGCCAGCTCGGTCTATGCAATAAGTTTCAGGAAAGCAAAAGTTACATGTTAAGAACCTCATTCTGCTACAAAAATAAACCAGGAAGCAGAAATGATAGAATGAACTCACAGTTTTTTACTGAAGTTACTAAAAAGAATTATGCATTCACTGCAGTTCTGTATTTTCTTGCATAAACATAAAGTGAACCAGTGTAAACAGCAACATTAATTAAATTTTACTAAAAGGGAATGCATTTTTATTTTATTTTTTTAAAGAATTTATTTATTTATTTTATGTAAGTATGCAGTAGCTGTCTTCAGACACCCATATGAGGGCATCAGATCTCATTATGGATGGTTGTGAGCCACCATGTGGTTGCTGGGATTTGAACTCATGACCTCTGGAAGAGCAGTCAGTGCTCTTAACCACTGAGCCATCTCACCAGCCCCAGGGGAATGCATTTTTAAACAGTTAAAAATGGACAGATGAAATTATTAGTAATGTATATGCTGATCAGAAATAAAAATGTAGTTTAGGAGATATAGCTCAGGAGTTGAAAGATCTTGCTGGTCTTCTACATAATGTTGGTCAATTTCTAGCATACACATGTGGACCAACACCTGTCAATTTCTTCAAGATCAGGAGTTCTGAGGCCATATATGACTTCAGTAAAGATGAGGCACACATGATATTCATATTCATGCACCCAGCCATATTGCACTTATTTATGCAAAAATTTCACAACAAACATAAGAGTTAGGCAGAACATCATACACCTGCAATTCAATGAATCTGAAGCATCAGATAATATTGATGACATGAGCATAAGCCATCTGGAGAAATAGAAAATAAATTATGCATTTGACTTAATTTCAAAATAAAAGATGTGGATGAAGAGCAGCACAAAAGCATGTGCTAATTGAACAAAAATATATCAGGAGCCTTATGAGGTTTCTACATCTACAATCAGCACTGAAGGGCTTCACAGAAAAATTTGGTCTAGAAAAACAAAAACAGAATAAATAAAATTAAAAATATAAAACCACCAGGTTTGGACAATAGCATAGCATTGAATAGCAAATGTGTGCACAGTATCTTATGTGATTGAGGGACAGAGTCCAAATGGGGAATGTATGGGAGCATGAGAAGAAAGCTGAAGGATGAGATTCAACCACAACACTGGAGACACCCAGTTGTGGGGAGCCGACAGCAGGTGCTATCATCCTGGCCATATACCCTGATAAGAGATTTGATTAGAATAGCCTACAACAGCTGAGCACACTCTGATAACATCTTGTTTTAGATACCCAGGATTTTCCCTTGGGTGTGTGAGACTTAAAGGTGTGTGACTTAAGGGCATGACTTAGAAATCAGATTTAGAGACAAGACCTAAGAGCACTACTTAAAGGCGTATAACAGGCAAGAGGCAGACAGAAGAACACAGAGGAATCAGACACTTCAGAAGACTACAACTTGGAGGAAGAACTTGGAATTAGATATTAGGCACTTGGCACTTGGAAGAAGTAACTTGGAACTTGGAGGCACTAGGGCCTAGGAACTAGGGACTAGGAACTCAAGACTTGGGACTTGGAGAGAAGAAGAGAGACTGAAGAATAAATGGATTGAATCACACTCTGTCTGGTCTCCATTCCTTGAGTCCGTCTGCACTCTCTCTCTTGCTGAACCTGGACCTGTGGACTGGAGCACCTTGGGGCAGTACGAGGCTTTTGGTAGTGTGGGTCCCAACACTGACAGAGAGGTCGGACATTTTGGAACCCAAATGTGTGCCAGCTTGGGCCGCAACACCCAGTACAAAATTTGTCCTCTCTAAGAGAAATGCAGAGATAAAGCTGGAGCAGAGACTGAAGGAGTGGACAATGAAAACTTATTCAATTGGAGACATACATAAACAAGCTTGAATCCATGACATTATTAAGGATACTCTGTTATGATCTCACTCAGGAGCCTTGCATAATTGTTCATTGAGAGGCTGCACCCAGCAGCTGACTGAAGCAGAAGCTGAGATCCACAGTCAAACATTGCATGCACCTTGGTAACTCTGATGGAAGAGTTTGGGAAAGGATTGAAGGCCATGAAGAGGACAGGAACTCCACAGGAAGACGAACAGACTCAACTAACCTTGATCCTTGGGGACATTCAGAGACTGAGCCACAAACAATAACACACACAGGCTGGACAAAGGACCCTGGCCCATAAGTAGCAGATGTGCAGCTCAGTCTTCATGATGGTCCTCCAACTACTGTAGCAGGAGCTGTCCCTAAAGCTGCTGTCTATCATTAGAATCTGTTCCTTTAACTGGGCTGCCACATCTGGCCTCAGCAGAGAGAATCCACCTAACGCAATAGAGACTTGATACACCAACATAGATACCCAGGGGCCCAAACCCTCTCAAGGGACAAACAGAATATACAGGAGAAACTCTGTGAAGGCAGGTGACCTAGAATAGGGACTCCACTATGTTCATAGCCATTTTATTTTTAACAACTTGAAAATGGAAAGAATCCTGATGCCCCTCAACCAAAATATAGATATGGAAAATGTGGCTCATTTGCGAAATGAAACATTATTCAGCTATTAAATACAAGGCCATTATGAATTTTGCAGGCAAATGGATACAGCTGAATACTATCATGTCAGTGAGGTAACCTAGACCTAAAAGCACATGCATGTATGTACTCACTTACAAGTGAATAATAATCATAAAATACAGGAAACACACACTACACTCCATGGACCCAAAGAAACTAAACAAGAAGGAAGGCCCAAATGAGCATGGTTGAATCTCACTCAGAAGGGGGAATAAAGCAATCATAGGAGGCAGATGGGTGAGAGAGAACTGGATGGAAGAGCAGATAAGAAAGGGGAAAAGAGGAGAACCAGGAACAGGTGTGGTGAGAGACAAGAGAGGGCCAGAGGGGGAAATGAATCAAAATCTGCAGCTGGCTGGGATGAGGGGTACATTTAGGATGTGCCAGAGACCACGAATTGGAGGGCACCAAGGAGTCTATTTGGGGCTAGTAACTAAATCGACTAGGGTGGAGTCTGTCTCATTTCCTCAGTGAGACAATAACAAAATGCAACACACAAAATAGATAGCCACAAGGGGTCAGTAAAGGCTAGCCAGCATATGCCAACACTTGTACAGAAAAGAAAATGAAGATAGGAAGGTAGCTGTCAGCCCTGTAGCAGGGTTCTAAGTCTGTTCTAACCTTCCCAGAAATTAAGACCATGGACACATCACTCACTACACCAGGCTCTGAACCATCTTCCAAGCCCTTTGTGCTTCAACTCTCCAGTGCATCCACTATACTGTGCTTCGACATTCACTTTAGTCATCTCACTCCACAAATACTCAAGAAAAATCTAAAACCCAACGTACACAGACACAAATCTGACAGACAAGCCACTTACACAAAGAACAATGACACATCTTAACAGGCAGTGTTTAAACCCTTCAGCTGGGATTCCTGAGGGTTTTGGGGTTCCAGTCCATGCCCCAAGATGTTTTGCCCAAGTCACTGGGACCCCAGAGACCACGAAGAACCTATTGCAATGGAAATACACAAAGGTCTGTATTATGAGCTCAGTAACAATAATTCACAACAGTCAATCTCACATCAGGTCCAAACTAAGAGACTGAGTCTAGGGGTGCTGAGTATTTATTGTAGTTACAGCAAGATTGGGCATTAACATACAAGTCAGCAACTTAATTTTTTTTTTTTTAGAAACAGCACGTCTGGCATAATTGGCAAGAACAAAACAGGGGCCAAAAACATCTGACAACTATGATGGGTAGGCTAACCTAGTTTTTCCTCTTTAATGTTTATTAGTTATCTATATGTAGATAAACCTTGCTGTTGTACCTTGACTGGTGATTGATAAGAGGGTTTGTCATAAGATGTTTGCTCAAGTGGACTTTGTGAAATCTCAAAAACAGAGTTGGTTGGATTTCATAAACTCATCTTTTTGACTAAGCCCCTTATTATCAAAAGATACTACTGTTTACCTGCAAGCCATGCCTGACAGTAGAACAGGTACTTTATCCAAAGGCCTACCTCACTGTCTGTTACTGCAAACCCTAATATCAGTTGCCCTTACAACTGGCACAGAATACCAATGGCCCTCACCATTGGAGAAGAATACTAGTGGGAATTACCTCTCCCCCTGTGCATGCCTCCTAAAGATACTGCAAACAATCTCCACTTGCCCTTTCTTTCCTGCCTCATCCCTGTATCATAGCCCTCACTTGGGCAGACTGTTCCTGTTCACCCACATGCCATGCCAGAAAAGACACAAGGTTAACTTTCTATAGATCTACCACACTATTTGTTATCCCAAATGCAATATTCACAGTTTTACTGTACTAAACAACAGAAGCAGGTTAACCTCGCTAATGACAAAGTCTCCTTGTAGATTACTAAGATCACGTCTTCCTGCCCACCTCTTCTCTCAGCTTTCACCATTAGCAAGCATTCCCTCTGTAACATAACAAACTGGTCAGTAAAAGAAGCAACACTCAGCTAAGGCTCTCTGCAAATCCATACATAAAACAATAACCCAGGAACAAAACTCACACCCAAAGAGGACAAATCCAAAAATCAGTACCTAAATCAATAATCACTTCAAACCCAGAGGCCTAAACACCACCATTGGAATATAATAAATAACAATCAGGAAAATATGTCACCAAGAAATCCAAGCTATCCTATCACAGCAGGTCCTGAGAAATTAAAAAATGCAACAGATATGGTGCAAAAGAGGTTGTTTGGGGAAAGGGAGATGAGTGAGAACCTGGGGAAGGGATAGAGGCAGAGAAGAGGACCTGCAGACAGGCAGACAGTCAGGGAGCAGAGAGAGAGAACCCTGAGACTAGAGAAAGAGAATAGAAAGGGGCATGTACAGAGAACAGAGACCAGGAACAAACAGAGAGAGCTGTGTAGCTGGTTGTCCCTATATATAAAGCACACCTGACAACAGCAGCAGGTGATGGAGGCAGGGAATGACTTAAGCAGTTGCTAAGTCCCTGAGAGCAGGCCATTGAAATTACCTGTGCACTGACAACTACAGAGACAAGGTTCACTTAGGGAACAGGAAAGGAAGAGAGAGTCTCAGACATTAAAGGTGAATATGACAAAATTGATACATCGGTCAAAAACATGTGGATTCTAAAAGTTTTCTGGCCCTAAACAACCAGGAATTCAGCAGCATATGAGAAGGGAAAAACTACAGATGACTGGAATAGAGAAAGGTGACTATCAGCCCAAAGGGCTGATAGAAAATATTTTCAACAAAATCATAAAGGAAACTTTTCCTAAACCAAAGAAGATGCCTGTTAATGTACAAGAAGCATCCAAAAACCTCAACAGATTGGAGGGAAAAAAGTCCCTTTACCACATAATAATCAAACACTAAATGTAAAAAATAAAGCAATATAAAAACCTGCAATGAAAATAATTAACAAAAACTAAACAAAACAAAAACAAGTTATGTATGAAAGCAGATCTGTTAGATTTATGACTGTCTTCTTAAAGTCAGGTTTTGTTTGTTTGGTTGTCTGTTTTCGAGACAGGGTTTCTCTGTGTAGCCCTGGCTGTCCTGGAACTCACTCTATAGATCAGGCTGGCCTCAAACTCAGAAATCCACCTGCCTCTGCCTCCCAAGTGCTGTGATTAAAGGTGTGCACCACCACAGCCCAGCTATACCTTTCTTCTTAATGTATACTATAAAAGACAAAAGGGTTTGGACACATGTGCTGCAGAGTCAGAAAAACCACCCATGTTTCTATAGGAAAGTAACTGGTCCAAATGTTTGGGGCAGATTCAGAATCAGCCATGATAGTGACATTACTCAGAGGTCACCTCCTTAGCTAACACATGAGGAGCATCACCAGGGACCTCACAGGTGGTCACATCTGGCTGATGCTTCCCATGCAGCCCCAGAGAGGGCCCAGCGCCCCAACTCCCACTGCTCAGCCGCCTGCCCCTTCCCATTGTGGGTAGTGATCCTGTGCTCACCATGACTCAATTTCAGAGCTTCCCTGAGGTCTCCACACAGCACCCACAGCAGGGCTCAGAGCAGGACACAGAGAGCCACTTAAGACTGCACAGGAACAGTGAACTTGCAGACTGGCATCCATAATAATCCGCCTCCTTGTCGGATTGGCAGGTCTGCATGGAAGCATTGATTGGCCAGTGAGTCTTACCACTCCTCAAGGTTAAAGTGTGCTTTTGAACAGGAAAGAGAGCATTCAAACAACGAAACAAAAGCAGACAATTAACTCACAGAGCTGAGAGCAGGTCACAGATGACCATTCAAGCCTGAACAGGAACATCGAACTTGCAGAATGATACCCGGAAGAACCCACCTCCTTGTCTGATTGGCAGGTCTGTCTGGAAGCCTTGATTGGCCAGTGAGTCTTACCACTCCTCAAGGTTAAAGTGTGCTTCCAGACCAGGGTCAGACCTTTTCCAGAGCTCAGGAGGGGTTTGCACTCCATTAGTATTTGTTTCTGTCTTCAAAGAGGAATCTCACCCCACCCAGCCCTGGGGGAGAACCCAGCATTCCAGCTCTGGCTGTTCAGCTGCCTGCTCCTCCCCTCTGAGAGCAATGATCCTGCACCTACCAGGACCTGACTCCAGACCTTACCTGGAATTCCAAACAAGGTGGCCCTAATGTCAGTGAAGGAATGGGCTTGCTGTCAAGTTGAGAGGAAGCAGCTAAAGAGCGAATGCCTTCTGTTGTAGTAATTGTTTCAATTATTTCAAAGCAGCCACTGGTTAAGCCAACTGGCTAAGCTGCAGCATCTCTGTCCAGCTCAGCCACCATATTGCATGGCCAGCCAGAAACCAGCAGCCAGAAACACCAGCCCTGCCCCCCACTGGACACCAGTGTGGGAGATGGCTCTGCCAATCTTCCACTCTGTCTCTTCAAGGCTGGGCATTGCCCAGATTATCCCACCAACAACTTGGGCTCAGTACAAATGAGACTCTAATGCTTAGATTATCCAAAGGCTTATATATATAGTAATGATCAAAAACAAGATACCTTTACAATCAGAGGTGTAACCCAGTGCCAACCTAGATATACCAATTACCTTTGACTGCTACAGACAAGTGAACATCAGTCTCTGTGTTCCATTCTCAGTCTCAGTCTCAACCTTAGTTTTTCCCTTCCTTCTCCTCCTCCCTTTACTCCTCCCCTTCCTCTCCTTCCTCCTCCCTCCTCAGCTCCTCCCACAACCTTCTCCTTCCATGTCATTATATAGGCTTGCAGTACAAGTCATGGATCAGATTAGAGCTGGGGCTTTTCAGCTTAAACATCTGGATTAAAGCTGTGTCTTCCACTCTCAAGATTCAGATTAAAGTCACTTTGGGGGTTTTAATGTAATAGAGTTAACAGTCAAAACAGCAATCTTAACTCTACCCCATGTCAACTTCACACAAAACCATATCTTCTTTGTCATGGTTAATTTCCAATTGAAAAAAAAAAAACATGTCATAATAAAGCCTAAATGTTACTATTCCAGCCAAAAGGAAAACCATTATGTATTGTACCAGGTTATAATTATGCCTAAAATGATTGAGCTACCCCTTATACAAGGACAGATTCATAAAAATGTACACAGTTGACTTCTCACAGAATGGATCACCCTAAATACTTGGTTACTGAGTGTATACTCAGCTGAATTTACCTTTTAATCAGCATTTACATGGGACATAAGTATCTTTACATTCTTTGACCATTGTGAGAGATCTATCCACATACTTCTTCCTTTTATGTCTCTCTCAACAATATTCTAATCGTTCTGTCTCCAAGTCTCTGACAGTTAAGCTGTCCCACTGTTTATAGCTGATGATTCAATGAATAATCACACATTTCCAAACAAATGCATGAGCATGACTACTGCATGAAGCTCTGAACTGTGGTGATTTCCCTTTACTGGTGTCTTTCAGGATTGTCCCAGAAACATGTTTTCATGCTGCAGTTGTTCACTTCTTGATGGGGTCTGCATAACAGGGAGAACCCTTAGTAAAGCAGGGCCTAGTTATTTCTTCCTTAGTCACTTGATGATAGGGACTGTACCAGGAAGTTGTAGGTGCATGTATAATACCAGGGGCATTGTACAGGAATAGAAACTAGGCTTCTAGGCAAGTCAGGTACTTAGCATTAGTTTCCAAGTTGCCTCCTCCCCAGCAAAACCCAAGCCTAGCTTCACTCTCTAGGCTAATCCCAAAGGAGGCTAGAGATTTCAAGATACACCCTCAACAATACCAGGGTCTCCAATTTATTCCCCCAACAAACCTGCATCTAGGGTTACAAGACCATGCCTAACCACCACTAATGAGGAGGGGAGGTGAAGTAAGTTTATGATGTGACTCCCAGCACCATCCAATTATGTTAAAGGCCACAGCAGCTTTTCAATTAGATGCTTTCACACATCCTCCCAATTACAAGAGACATTTAAAATGGTGGCATTCAATCAAGCTTTTCTTAATCCCCTGCCATGTTCTTGACTAGCCTAGGCCTGTGGCCAGGAGTGGCTGCTGCTGTACTCCCACAAGGCTCAGCTCAAGCAGTCTGCTCAGGTGGTCAGAAACACCAAACCTGCCACCCATGAGATGCCAGTGTGGGAGATGGCTCTGCAAATCTCCCATGCTGTCTCCACAATGATTGGCTGAACCCAGTCCTTCCCACCAGCCACATGAGCTCAGTAAAAGTGAGACTCTAATGCTTAGATAATCCAAAGGCTCTCTATGTTTGGTAATGTTCAGTAACAAGATGCCTATACAATCAGAGGGGTAACCCAATACCCAATCAAGATATATCAACTACCTTTGACTGCTAGAAACACATGGACTTCTGCTTCTATGTTTCCCCCTCTCTCCTCCCTCTTCCCTTGCTCCTCCTCTTCCTTCTCCTCTTTTTCTCCTTACTCCTTCTCTTTCTCTCCTTACTCCTCCCAACGCAGCTCCTCCAACAACTCCCAACTTGTTGCTTACAAGAAAGCATTCCCTGACAGACACTTGGGGCTCCACCATCACCAAAACAGTCTTGGCTGATGCTGGTGCATTGGGGATGGGGGCAAGCTAGCTCAGATAGAATAAAGATGATGCTGTGAGTTGCATCAAATCAGCTCCTGTGTGTGTCTTTTTTGGGGATCACTAACATTTTCCTGGCACATGTTCAATTTCTACTAAAATGGAATAGCAGATCAAGATATTCCTTTTCAAAAGAAGATAGATGGATAGAGTTGATGGCAGAGCCTTGCTCCAATATTCAAAATCTATGATTCACAATAAACACCTGCCAAAGGCTCCAAACAACAGTCCTATCTAACCATAAAACTGGTAGCACAGCCTGCACAGCAGCCTGGTCCTGTTAAAGAGCCTTCTCCTGGTTTTGGCCCCCAACAGAAAGCTATCAGCTTTCTGAGCTACTTGATATACTGACTGGTAAAACACATCCAAGTGGGGAGTGTGCTGTCTCCAAAATCCCAATCAGCCCAGTAAATGTCGTGCTTCTCTGTTTGCAGTGAGATTGGCCAGGTGCACTGCTTATCTTGCACCTTTGAATTAATGTCTCTGAAAACCCTATGACACTAGGTTCCTCAGCATTTCACTAAATTAGAAGACTACTGCCTGGCAGTGGTGGCACAAACCTTTAATCCCAGCACTTGGGAGGCAGAGACAGGTAAATTTCTGAGTTTGAGGCCAGCCTGGTCTACAGAGTGAGTTCCAGGACAGCCAGGCTTACACAGAGAAACCCTGCCTCAAAAAACCAAAAAAGAAAAAAAGAAGAGTACTTAAGTTTTGGTTGGATTTATTTTCTGTCCTCTGATGCTCTTATGCCCGGGTTTGCAGTGAGTCCAATTTGGTTGACATCTCATGTGCCTAGATCAGTTCTACATAATGTGCACTTTAGAGCACTAATATCATATTTTATGGAAGACACAGATGATCAAGATCTGTTCTAACTAAGTTAATGTCACAGAAAATGATGAAATACAGATGCAAATAGAAAACCCAAAGGCTAGAGTAAACTTTATTTTCCCCACACAGAGAGTTATTTTAATATATTATTATTGATTCTATTTGTTTTTCCAATGCTGTTATACACAGCATTGTATTAATATTGTTTTCATATATTAATATGAAAATATTAATTATAAAGGTATATGTATATATGAATGGAGGCATAAAAAATATTTTTCCATCTTTGGATAAACATATTTCAGTTGGAAATGAGACTGGGCTTAATTTAGCTTAGGCTAGCCTTAAATTCATTACGTAGCTGAGCTATGTCTTGGTCTTATGATCGTCTAGCCTTGTCTGTTGGGTTCTGAGATTTTAGGAATGGCTACCCCAGGGTCGCAGCACATCGTGTTTCAGCTTCAACATCTAATAATGGTTGCTGGAACAATCCTTTTCTTTCATCGTCTTTGAAGAAAAGGTGTCTGAAAACACAGTATGGCCTTTTCCAGAAAGAACAAGAGCCAGGAGTACTGAGTATCCTCTATCATCTTGCATTCCATTCTATTTCAATCACTGGACACAAACCACAATAACAGCCATTTTGTTGTGGTAAATATTATTTGGGAGTTTCTTACCCCACTTAAATCATAGAGGTACCAAATAAAAGACCCAAAAGATTTTGTATTTACAATAAGCAGTAAAGCAACAGAGTTGGGCAGATATCAACCCTCTATTCCTATTTTGTCTATTTCCCTGTTAATATCTGTGAGATATCATGGGCCATGTTCTTCCTAGGCTGCTCATACTCCCAGGCCAGACATATTGGCCATACACTCACAATCCACCTGCCCCATGGTGCCTTCTTCCTTCTCTCTTCTCTCTCTCCTTCATGATCTTTTCCCCAGACACTAAATCAGGAACCTGAAGCACCGTCTACCTTTCTTCTCCTCATCTACAGCCTGTAGGCATCTTTATTAAACAATGATGGAAGGCAGGAGAAACTATAGAAATGATGTAATTATAGTCCCAAAAATTATTGTACAAAGTTGAACCAGGCTTTATGGTCATGTATCCAGAGTCTACAATCCTGTATTGGAGCACATCAAATATTATTTTTACTTTTTGTCTCAGGCTGAACATTTCAAACCAAGAAAATAATAGTCTTTTTAAACAGGGCCAGTTCATGATTCCCAGAGTTCCTATTTTGGTTAAAATAATGCAACTAGTGTAAATTGATTTAACATAAGTTCATTTTTTAAATCCAGATTCTTGATTGCCTAGGGTGCAGACAAAAGTAATTACCAATCAGGATACTTATTGATCATCTAAAATTAATTACCTCACAACTCCTTGCTAATATCAACCACTGTCAATTCCGGGAAGCTTTTACCCTCTTTTCCATCCTTTTTTTTTTTTTTTTTTTTTTTTTTTTTTTTTGCTGTGACTAACCCCGCTTCAAAGTTGGTCATAGGACTTGATTCTTGCACAGGCCTCTCTTTATTTTAAGACCCAAAGAAACCAGAGAGGTTGGAGGAAACTAACTCAGTGTATTATTTTTGTTTTGCACTATCCAGTCAAGGACCAGTCAGGCAGAGTTGCAAGACACTCTTTCCAGCACTGAGCAGCAGAGAAAGGATTGGGTGCTCAAAACAATTCTCAATCACATACAAAGAGGCAAGGCTCAACTACAGGCAACATTCCTATGAACAAAAATAAAAAATCAGCAGGAGTTGAAACAAATGGAAAGAAATTCTTAATGACTTGAAATTGAAGGGGAATGAAAACAAGAGAGTATAGCAGTGTTGTATTTGAAACCAATAATTAACTTTTAAAACAACTAAACAGAATGAGTTAGGTAGTCTTCCTTCTGTTTCTAATTTGTGAAAAAGTCCAAGGTGTATTGGTCTTAGCTCTTCTTGGGAGGTCTGGTAGAATCTGCACTAATACTACCTATCCCTTGCCTTCTATTGGAAAGGAGGTTTATAATGCCTGTATTGATTTCCTAAGGGGTTATACTACAGTTTGAATAATTTACCTGATCTTGATTTAAGTTTGGTTTATGGTATCTGTCTAGATAATTATCCATTTCTCTAGCTTCATATTTTATCTTGATTCTCCAGTTTGTAGAAAGAACTAATGATTTTCAAAAGTTTTCTCAGTTTCTCATGTTATGTCTCCCTTTTCATTTCTGATTTTGTTAATTTGGATACTGTCTCTGTGCCCTCTGGTTAGTCTGGCTAAGGATTTTTCTATCTTGTTGATTTTGTCAAAGAACCAGCCTCTGTGCACTGTTCTTGTTGTTTGTAATTGGTTCATTTCTGCCCTGAATTTGATTATTTCCTGCTGTTTATGTCTCTTAGGTGTGTTTGCTTCTTTTTGTTCTAAAGCTTTCTGGTGTGCTGTTAAGTTGCTTGTGTAGGATCTCTCTGGTATGTTTATGAGGGCACTTAGTGCTATGAATTTTTGTCTTACTACTGCTTTCATTGTGTCTCATAAGTTTGTGTATGCTGTGTCTTCATTCTCATTGAATTCTAGAAAGTCTTTTATTTCTTTATTTCTTCCCTGAGCAAGTTATCATTGTGTAGAAAGTTGTTCAGTATGTGGCTTTCTAATGTTTTTATTATTATTGAAGTCTAGATTAGTCTGTAGTGATTTGATAGGATGCATGAGAATATTTCAGTCTTCTTGTATCTGTTGAGCCTTGATTTGTGACAGATTATATGATCCATTTTGGAGAAGATGCTGGGGAAAAGAATATATATATATATATATATATATATATATATATATATATATATATATTAGTTTGGCTAAATGTTTATCTATCTTGTTGATTCTATCTATCTATCTATCTATCTATCAATCTATCTATCTATCCATATATATGTATTATTGTAGGGTGAAATGTTCCATATGGAAGAGTCAGAAAGACTTAAGGAGGTAAAGAGGATGGCAACCCATAGAAAGAACAACAGAGTCAACTAACCTGGACACTTCCGGGCTTCCAAAGTCTAAGTCAAAAACCAAGAATCATACAGGGGATGGTTCATGGCCCTGGGCATGTGTGCAGCAGAGGACTGCCTTCTCTGCTCAAAATGGGAGAGGATGCACTTAACCTAGTAGAAACTTGATGCCCCAGGAAAAAGGGAAGCTGGTGGAGGTGAGGTCCTGGTTGCTGGGTGGCTGGGAGAGAAACCTCTCAGAGGCAGCAGGAAGAAGATGGGGAGAAGACCTCAGGGAAGAGGGACCAGGAAAATGGGACAACTTTGGAATGTAAAAAAATATTTTAAAATTTAATTTAAAAAGAAAAAAAAGAAACATAATTGAAAAATATACATCTACATTGAGTTTGAAAAGGAGCAGATGGTTTCCTGGCAGAGAAAATGGCATTAATACAGTACTCTTTGACCTGGCCACTATGTGCAATGTTAACTTCTGTCATCTGTAACATGACACACACAGCTACAGCCAATGGCCTGTGTCTCAATCATCTGACCTTACTTAACACTGAAAGTGCATTGGGCATATCTTCAAAGTTGGAAATTCAATATTCCTTGGATTATGCTAAAGTTCCCAAAGTATATACCTATCAATCTAGGTTGTCTTCATTCACCTGACATGAATAAATACATGCTGGCAAATTAGAAAATTATTACTCTGTCACCACCAGCTGAATTTTTTTGGTAATGGTGGCTCCAGTGTTAGTGATTGGAAGCAATCTTATTAAAACCACCATCTCAACAAAAGTAACATATTTAAAAAGTCGTTCACTTGCCTCCCTGTCCAATTTAAGGAGAAAAAACAACCATGGCATTAATCAAACATTGGGTTAAATGTAAGCTGAATACTTCATGGAATCTGTCATGGAGCCTATGGTGGGTCCCACCATAAATTTCATTGTGTGGACAGAAACTATTGTATATCAAGTACATTGACATAAAATGGGCCTTTTCATTTCCAGAAGTGATAGCCACTTTCCATTCCATGATATTGGTACTTGACATGTGTAGTTAACAATATCTGACCAGCTTTCATGATTCATGTTTTGTTACCTAAAACATAACAACTGTTCCTAACCATAATTTCTGTTATTCATGTTTTATTCCTCAAAATATATTGCATGTTTCTAACCACAAAAGAACAAATGACTGTGATTGTGTAGACCATACAACCTACATTATGTATCATTTGACATAGAGTAAAACAGAAAAAAAAAACGTGATTGAGAGAAAAATGTAACTGTAAATTGGCACAGGACTTTCTGGTTTTGATTTTTGGATGCTATATACCTTTGTGGTTCAGGGTGGGGCTGAGGCTGGGGATATTTCAGCTGAGCTTCTGAGTGTAATTTTGTGACCCTGATGTATCAGTAGTGACTTATCATTTGCCTTGTCCTGTGGTTGAGTTCTGTTGGATTTCAGTGGGCCCAATGATGTAAAGGCTTTAGCACATTTAGTGATGTAACCACTGTCCAGTACGAATAGTTTTATAATGATGAAGACTACAGTAATGTGCAAAGTCTTCATTATACTAAACAAGTACATTAGGACTCTGTGGGTGTGTCCTGAGTCACAGAGGGTATGTTTAAGACTTAAGGTGTGTCCTGAGTCACAGGTGGCATGTTTAAGACTCAAGGCACATGTCCTGAGACACAACAAGCATGTTTAGGACTCTGGGGGCATGTTTAAGAGTCAGGAGGCGTGTCCTGTGTCACAGGGGGTGTGTCCTGAGTAACAGGAAGCATGTATAGGACTCTAGAGGTGTATTTGAGACTCAGGAAGTGGGTCCTGAGTCACAGGGGGTGTGCTTAGACTCTACCATGTATTCTTTCATGATAATGAAGACTAGAGAATTGTGCAAAGGCTTGACTGTATTAAATACACTCACAGGGTTTCTGTCTTAGTGTTTCCATTGCTATGAAGAGAAATCATGAACAAGGCAACTTCTATAAAAGCAACAGTCTACTTGGGACTGGCTTACAGTTTCAGAGATTTAGTCCTTTGTCATCATAGCAGGAATCATGGCAGGCATGCAAGCAAACATGATGCTGGCAAAGAAGGTGAGAGTTCTGCATCTTGATCTAAAGGCAGCCAGGAAGAGACTGTCTGCCAGGGAACTAGTAGGAGGGCCCATTCTGCACCATGTGGAACTTCAAAGCCTTCAGTGATGTACTTCCTCCAAGGCCACATCTCATAATAAATTCTTCCCACTCCATGAGCCAAGAAAATTTATCCTACCACATTCCACTGACTGCCCCCCCTATGATTGTGGAAACACATGATTGTATGGAGACCATATTTAAAAATAGCGTAATACAAAATATGTAAGGTTCGAATTAAAAGTCCCATCATCCATAGAAGTCTCATAAAAGTTAAAAGTCCACAGTTCAAAGTCCCTTCTGAGATCATTTCTCTCATGTAACTATAATCCCCTATACATTCAAAAAACTAACACATACTATCCATCCAAATTCACAGGATATACTTCACCATTCCTAAATGCCATTGTGAGGAAATACTGGGCCAAAAGAAGACCAAAAGCCAGCAAGGAAATCTCTGTACTCTGCATCTCCAGGTCTGCTGTCAATGTGTTCTTCAGACCTCCAACTGCTTCCAGCTTTGCTCACTGAAGCACAATTCTTTCTCTTTGACTGATTATATTTCCTGAAAGTAGTTTTCCTGAGAAGGTATCCCATAGCTCAGAATCTAAACCTCTTGGGGTCTACAAAGTAATTTCAAAATTACAGCTTCTTGTTCCAGTATCTGGGATCCACAGATGATCTGCGCTCCTCAAAAGAAGCTGGGTCTCTCTCCAGCTCTTCTCTCTATAGCACACTAGGTTCTGTTTGACTCCACTCAATTGCTGCTGCTGCTCTTTCTGCTCATCCCACAGGACTGACATCTTCAATATGCTGGGTTCTTCTGTGACAAACATTCTTGACTGCATTCCTCTCATGCTCCCTTCATGGTGCCAAGCCTTAGCTGCACTGCATGAAACATTCATGCCTAAATCCAGTGCCACCTGAGTGAGTTTTACACAGGATTGAGTCAAGCTGCAGCACAAGGTACAACCTTCGCCACCTCTGGAATACAACTTCTTTCTCCTCTCAGAAAACACTTACCAGAAGATGTCACCTCAGTGATGCTGGTTTCTTCTTCATCCCCATTAATTTTTTTTTAACTACAGCCAACCAGCTTCAGTTGTCTCAGTCGTCCCTTCTGTTTTTGCCTCTAAAAGCAGAGCCACATGGACAAACCAGCTGAGTTCCTCTGCTTGCTGGGGCTGTAACATGGTCCCTTCTATTGCTTCATCACCAGCTTTTTATTTTTCAACAACTTCACTGCCTAAGCTCAGCTGTCCTTGAACTTGCTCTGTAGATGAACCTTGAACTCAGATCTGCATGGCTCTGTCTTCTGAATGTTGAGTAATACGTGTGTAACACTTTGCCCATACCTAAGCTTTTTATTACCTAAAACTTGTTCTGTATCAGGATGACTTGAATCAGGGATCTGCATGATGTTCATCTCCTGGGATTTAAGGTGTGTACCACCATGCCTGGACTTAAATATATCCTATATCCTTTAAGATTTTAAATTGAAAACCCAGTATAGTAATCAAAATCCGTCAATTGTCAATTTGACACATACTTGTATTTCCTTATGTCCACATAAAAACAATAAACCAGTTAATAATAATGCATAACATTATACAGTTCTCATCCACACAATTTCACATCCATATGTGTAGGTGGATGGAATCTTGCCATAATAGCACCATTTCTTTAATAACATTGTGGATCTTTGATCACAGGATATACCTTCATTAAACTTCCTGGTGAGATTTTCTCTTTGAAGCTAACATTTCATATTTTTCCTTTCTAAGATTACTAAGCATGATCAAAACAATCACCATGAGAGTAAACACAGGCCAAAGGCTATGATTGGCTTTCCTGAGACTTCCTTTGTCAATGCAATTAACAAAATAAACCTCTTTATTTTCAGATGAGAGCAAAAGACAACAACATTCTTCAGCAAAGCATTAAAAAACTATATACAAAGTTCAAACCACCCTTAGTACATATGTGTTCCACTAGCATGGCCCATGAAGTTCCACTTAATGCATGTACAAATCAAAAGTCTAAAAATCCACATTGCTTCGAACAAAAGCATGGTCAGGCCTACCAATAAGAATACTTAAGTCTGGGGTACCAACTTCTTTCTCAGATAGAATTTCCATTGCTAAGAAGAGACATTGTGACCAAGACAACTGTTTTAAAGGCAAATAGTTAATTGGGTCTGTCTTACACTTTCAAGTATTTAGTTCATGACCAACATAGCAGGAAGAATGTCAGCATGCAGGCAGCCATGATGCTGGAGAAGGAGCTGAGAGTTCTGCATTTTAATGAGAGGGCAGTCAGGAAGAGACTGTCTTCCAGCTGAGTGTTAGGAGAGTCTGTTTTTTACTGGCCAGAGCTCCAAAGACCACCATCATAGGAGTTCACTTCCTTCAAAACAGTAACATCTATTCCCACAAGGCCAAACATACTAATATTGTCACTTCTTAGAGACAAGCATATTCAAATCACCACAGTTTATTCTTACTATACATTCTTTCATCCATTTAAATACGATTAGGACATGCAGATGCTTTGCCACTGATTATTTTCAGAAGGTTTCTCTCTAGTATGTGTTGACTTTTGTATTCAGAGAATACTGTGGCATGTAAAGGATTTTCCAACTTGAGTACACTCACAAGATTTCTATCTAATTTGTGGTCTTTTATGTCTTTGGAGACTACAGTGATAGTCACAGGCTTCTCCATGTTTGTTACATTCGTAAGGTTTCTCTAAAAAACAGTGTTACTTGAAGTATTTGGAGAGAACATTGTCATGCAAAGACTTTTCAACATTCATGGCATTCATTCAGTTTCTCTGCAGTTTGTGTTCTTTTATGTATCAGGCGATGCATGTGATGCATGTGATGCAAGGGCTTAACACCTTGATGAAACTGAGTCACTCTCTTGAATGTGTTCCATTATGCAGTTGCAGATAAAAGTGAATTGTCAGTTTTTCCACAGTGATTACATTAATGAGGCTTCTCTCCAGTGTGATTAATTTGTGTGTGTGTAAAGACCTATGACATGCAAAGGCTTTACCACATTGTGAATATTCAAGCAGTTTTCTCTCTGGTATGTGATTTCTCCTGTCATTGCAGATGAATGTGACTTGCAAGTGCTTTACAACACTGATTACATTCATGAAATTTCTCTCCTGTTCCTGTTCTTTTATAATAATGGAGATGCTAAAGTTGTGAAAAGTCTTTACCCCGTGGATCACATTCATGTGGTTTCTTCCAGTATGGGATCTTTTATGTTTTTGAGACTAGTGGGACATGCTAAGGCTTTAGCACAATGATTACATTCATAGTTCTGTCCAATATGGGTTCTTTTATGTTTTGTTGTGTAAAGCCTTTACCACATTGATTACAGTCATAATGTTTATCTCCACTGTGTGTTCTTTTATGTTTTTGAAGACTACTGTCACATGAAAAGGTGTTACCACACTGACCACATTCATAAGGTCTCTCTCTGGTATATGTTCTTTTATGATATTAGAGATGACTCCATATTGCCACATTGATTGCATTCATAAGGTTTCTCTCCAGTATGTGTTCTTTTATGTCTTTGGAGATTACTATGATGTGAAAAGGCTTTACCACATTGATTACATTCATAAGGTTTCTCTCCTGTATGTGTTCTTTTATGTCTTTGGAGATTACTGTGATCTGAAAAGGCTTTACCACATTGATTACATTCATAAGGTTTCTCTCCTGTATGTGTTCTTTTATGTCTTTGGAGATTACTGTGATCTGAAAAGGCTTTACCACATTGATTACATTCATAAGGTTTCTCTCCTGTGTGTGTTCTTTTATGTCTTTGGAGGGAACTTTGTTGTGTAAAGCCTTTACCACATTGATTGCATTCATAAGGTTTCTCTCCAGTATGTGTTCTTTTATGGTTTTGGAGATGACTTTGTTGTGTAAAGCCTTTACCACATTGATTACATTCATAAGGTTTCTCTCCAGTATGTGTTCTTTTATGGTTTTGGAGATGACTTTGTTGTGTAAAGCCTTTACCACATTGATTACATTCATAAGGTTTCTCTCCAGTATGTGTTCTTTTATGGATTTGGAGATGACTTTGTTGTGTAAAGCCTTTACCACATTGATTACATTCATAAGGTTTCTCTCCAGTATGTGTTCTTTTATGTCTTTGAAGATGATTGTGATTTGAAAATGCTTTACCACTTTGGTTACATCCATATGGTTTCTCTCCCGTATAACTTCTTTCATGTCTGCAACAGGAATGGGCACATGTTAAAGGTTTACCAAATTCATTAGCCTGATCAATCATTTTACCAATATGAATAAAATTTATAGTTGGTCTAATAATAAAAAACACTCAAATCTTAAGGTTTTATCATTTTGATGTTCATGGATGTACTTTTTTTACTGCGGGTTGCTTTACCTCTTTGAAAACTCCTGTGATGATGGGAACATTTATTACATGGCTCACATTTAAAACATCATTTTTCTATATGAGATTTCTTTATGTTTTTTTTTAACATGTCATAAGAAATATGGGATAACTCAGAGCATTAAAATACTAATTACATTCTTAGTTTTTCCTGTAGTGTGTATCACACAACAGTAGCACTGTGAACCAAGGTTTAACAAAATAATTTACATATTTCTAGTGCCCACAGAGATTTTCTGCAGTGTGACTTTGGGGATATTCCCAGTAAAGTCAGGTAACCAATTAATTGCAAACATTTATCATATTCAGAAAGTCTATCAAAGGCAGAATATTACATATCATCTCATTGTTCTGCAGTAGATAGGGGTACGTTGTTTCTTTTAGTATCTCTGTGCTCACAGGGTTTCATTCATTCTGACAATTGATACACCCATTAAAAAGGAAGAACAAAAGAAGGGTTTCCACATTGAATTCACACACATTGACTTTTTGTTCATTGCAGACATGATTAATGTTTCTCCCGGACAACATTCTTGACCTCATCATAAACTTAAAAGTTTCACTACAAGAATATGAGTATCACCAAATTTATCATGGAGTATTTGCTTATCAGAAGGTTATGGATACATGTTTATCACTATTCAATGTGCAACATCTAAATGTTATGAGACTATACAAATTGGTAGTTCCACAACATAGTTCTAATGGAGATACAAATCAAATAAAGGAATCACTTAAGGCATTGTTTCCTTCACTTCTTTCTTATGGAATTGCCTTGGAAACACCAATCAGATAACTGACATTAAGGTACATAGTTTTGGGAGAATATTATAATCATAGCTACAATAAAAGTACAGATATTTTACACACTTGCTTTTCTTTGAAGCTTCCAGATCATAGTAAAATTTCCTCACAGGCGTATTTGTATTAGCTTGAATATTAAAATTACCTTTCATGACTTCTAGAAGTTTGATGTAGTTGTTCTTCAGTATGATGGTCTTCCAAGTTATAGCCTGAAACAAAGGTACCAGAAAATAAATGATATGGTATTGGAATTAGGCAAAATCCAAGTTGCACTGAATTTTCACAGCAATAAACCTGATTTATTCAACTCAATATTACTTGTTCTCTACTGAAATAAGAAACAATCATCAATAACTCAGAAACATTTTTATATTGAAAAGCAAAAGAAAATTCACAGTGTTACCAATAGCAGTGAGGTTCCAGTAGGTCTCAAGCATCACATCTTTGTAGAGATTCTTCTGGGAAGGATCCAGCAAATTCCACTCTTCCTCAGTGAAGTTCACATGCACATCATCGAAACTCACTGCTTCCTAAAATATTCTATACATGTGTAAAACACAAAGCCTGATACTGACATCAGTACAAAGTAAAGTTATGCTACCTAGACAATATAATCTTATAATTCACATGATTCCTCCACTTATTTGCTGACACACAAATTATAATATAATCTCCATGTCAGTTTAGAAGAAACTTGAAACATTGACACTTGAACCCTTGACACAGGGTTCACCTGTATCACTCCTGAACCCTTTGAATAGGATATAGCCTTGCAACACAATGGCAATTGAGAGGGGTATGCATGGGGAAACAGATCAACTGTACTGAGCACACATCTGAAAAGCTGTATGATCAATTACTAACTACAAAAGTGATGGGCAAGCTGTGTGTATTTGCTCATGTTCTTAATCACAGAGGTACAGGCAGGTGTATGTCATTGAGTTGGATGCCAGCTTGGTCCATGCAATGAGTTTCAGAACAGCAAAAGTTACATGTTAAGAACCTCACTCTGCTACAAAAATAAAGCAGGAAACAAAAGTGATAGAATGAACTCACAGTTTTCTTTCTTTCTTTGTTTTTTTTTTTGTTTTTCGAGACAGGATTTCTCTGTGTAGCCCTGGCTGTCCTGGAACTCACTCTGTAGACCAGGCTGGCCTTGAACTCAGAAATCCACCTGCCTCTGCCTCCCAAGTGCTGGGATTAAAGGCGTGCGCCACCACTGCCCGGCATGAACTCACAGTTCTTTACTGAAGTTACTGCAAAGAATTATACATTCATTGCAGTTCTGTATTCATCTTGCATAAACATAAAGTGATCCAGTTTAAACAGCAACATTAATTAAATTTTACTAAAAGGAAATGCGTTTTAACAGTTAAAAATGAACAGATGAAAATATTAGCAATGTATATGTTTTTGTTTTTTGGGTTTTTTTAGTTTTGTTTTGTTTTGATGTTTTCCGAGACAGGGTTTCTCTGTGTAGCCCTGGCTGTCCCGAAACTCACTTTTTAGACCAGGCTGGGTTCAAACTCAGAAATCTGTGTGCCTTTGCCACCCAAGTGCTGGGATTAAAGGCCTGAGCCACCACTGTGCAGCTATGCTTGTCTTCTTAATGTATACTATAAAAGACAAAATGGTTTGGACATATGTGCTTCAGAGTCGGAGAAATCACTCATTTCTACAAGAAAGTAACTGGTCCAAATATTTTGGGCAGATTCAGAATCAGCCATGACAGTGAAGTTACTTAGAGGTCACCTCCTGATCTAACATGTGAGGAGCATCACCAGGGACCTCACAGGTGGTCACATCTGGCTGACTGTTTCCATGCAGCCCCAGAGAGGACCCAGCACCCCAGCTCCCACTGCTCAGCCGCCTGCCCCTACCCATTGTGGGCAGTAATCTTGTGCTCACCATGACTCGATTTCAGAGCTTCCCTGAGGTCTCTACACAGCACCCACAGCAGGGCTCAGAGCAGGACACAGAGAGCCACTTAAGACTGCATAGGAACAGTGAACTTGCAGACTGGCATCCAGAACAATTCGCCTCCTTGTCTGATTGGCAGGTCTGCATGGAAGCATTGATTGGCCAGTGAGTCTTACCACTCCTCAAGGTTAAAGTGTGCTTTTGAACATGAAAGAGAGCATTCAAACAAAGAAACAAAAGCAGACAATTAACTCACGTGAGCAGCAAGCAAAAAAATAAAAACAGAGAGTTGAGTTCAGGCTCACTTATTTCTTGCCATATTTTCATTAACATGACTTACCTTTCTCGATGCAGCAGATTCTAGTGGTGATCACCTTCATGTCACTTCTGAATTTTTGCCAGATCCTTCTTCCAGCAAGGTCCCTCACTGGGTCTCTCTTCTTCTCTCCAAGTCCCAAGTCCTAAGTTCCTAGTCCTTATTGCCTCCAAGTTCCAAGTTACTTCTTGCAAGTTCTCTTCCAAGTGCTTGCTACCTAATGCCTAATTCCTACTCCAAGTTGTACTCCAAGTTGTGCTCTCTGAAGTATCTGATTCTCTGCCATCTGCCTCTGCCTTTTATGTCTCACGTATAAGCCACACCTCTAAGTCACACCTTTAATCATGCCCTTATGTCTTGTCTCTAAATCTGATCTCTAGGTCACACTATTAAGTTACACACCTTTAAACTCACACACCTTCCATCTCACACACCCAAGGAAAGTCCTGGATATCCAAAGCAAGATGTTATCAGAGTGTACTCAGCTGTTGTAGGCTATTGTAATACAAGTCTCATGTCAGGGTATATGGCTCAAGATGGCTGCAAAGCTGATAGCCACTTTCTGCTAATAGTCAGCTCCCAACAGAAATGGGACAAAAAATTAGTCAACCTGAATCCAACTCTCTGTATTGGTTAGCTTCAAGAAAGGTAATAAAAATGGGACAAGAAATTACTCAGCCTGAATTGAACTCTCTGTTTTGGTTTTGTTTGCTGCTCACATGTGTTAATTTTCTGCTTTTGTTCTTGAATGCTGTCTTTTTTGCTCGAAATAAAAGGAACCATAGGTTAGAATCCAAAATACAACGAAAATTTGATAATAATTTGTCAGAGCCAGATTGTGCTGACCAAGAGGAAGAGGAAGTCAAATTTTATGAAGCTGAAATGCCCTCTCCCTATGTGTCTCCACATCTAAGTGCTCCCCCAATGGAGACAATGGTTGTAGATCCCAAAAAGGAATTACAGGACAAAATTCCTACCCTTAAACAACTGATAGAGTAGGAAAAAATGTATCAGGACTTAAGGAGAAGGGCAATTTGCTTCTAGTGATAACCAGATGCAATATTACCCAGGTTTATTTGCTCAAATTCAAAATGCAGCTATTGGGGGCTTGGCATAAACTTCCAGTAAAGGTGCATCTTTAACAACAGTCAGACAAGGGCCTGATGAGTGAATTTCTGACTTTGTTCCTTGATTAATGACAACAGCAGGGAGGATTTTTGGCAATGCAGAGGCAGGCATAGATTATGAGAAACAACTTGCATATGAAAATGCTAATCCTGCCTGCCAAGCGGCCATTAGACCTTATAGGAAAAAGACAGACCTTACCATGTATATCAGACTCTGTTCTGACATAGGTCCCTCTTACCAACAGGGATTAGTTATGGCAGCTGCCATGAAAGGACAATCAGTAAGAGATTTTTTGGCAAGTAAAGACAGAAAGGCATGTTTTAAATGTGGCAAGCCTGGACACTTTGCAAGAGATTGCTAGGTAGAAAATGAGTTAAGCCAGAGACAGTCTGGAAAACAGCATGGGCTCTGCCCAATTTGCAAATATGGTAAGGCATTGGGCTAGTAGGTCAATTTGTAGGTCTAAACAAGACACACAAGGTAACACCCTTTCCCATAATCACGGAAACGGGAACAGGGGCCAGCTCCAGGCTTATGGAGCAGTCTGTGTCCTACCAGCAAACACCAATCCCTTTCTGAACTCAGTCTAGCAACACCAGGAAGCACAGGACTGAACCTGAGTTCTGCCACCCACACAGTATTAATCCCAGAAATGAGAACTCAGGCCTTACCCACTGGAGTGTTTGGACCACTCTATCCTAATGTGTTTGGCATGATAGTGGGAAGAAGCAGTGCTACTATGTAGGGACTACAAATTTTTCCTGGAGTTATAGATAATGATTATCAAGGTGAGATTAAGGTAATGGCACAGGCAATTCAGATTATAGTCACCATTCCTACAGGAAAGAGGATAGCTCAACTATTGATACTTCCATTGTACCCTACTAATCACAAATATAAGAATCCTAAAAGAGGAGATCAAGGCTTTGGTTCCTCTGATGGATACTGGGTACAGCCTATAGTTAAACAAAAACCTATGATGACAATTTGGCTGGATGGAAAGGCATTCCAAAGCTTGGTTGACACAAGAGCTGATGTAACTATCCTAAAACAAAGTGATTGGCCTGCCACCTGGTCTCTTACCTCAACCTTAACCAATTTAAGGGGTATTGGCCAAAGTCAAAACACACTACAAGGCTCTAAGGTGCTGATGTGGAAAGATAAAGAAGGAAATACAGGAAATATACAATTCTATGTCATCTCAGGCCTTCCCATTAATCTCTGGGGCAGAGCTCTGTTATCCCAGTTGGGATTGATTATGTGCAGCCCTAATGAAGTAATCACGGCTCAAATGATAAACTCTGGATTTTCCCACAGGGAAAGGATTAGTAAAAAGTGAAGAAGAGATAATCTAACTTGGATCAGGCCGGGCAGTGGTGGCACACGCCTTTAATCCCAGCACTTGGGAGGAAGAGGCAGGCAGATTTCTGAGTTCAAGGCTAGCCTGGTCTACACAGTGAGTTCCAGGTTAAGCAGGGCTACCAGGTCCTCTTTCTGAAGGAAATACCAAGGCAGAACTAGTGACTCGTATAGCTGCAGTGACTTCATCAAATCAGAAATCTAATTTGGATCAGGCCATAAAGGCTCATGAGGTACATCACCTTAATTCTAAAACTTTAAAAGTTATGTTTAAAATTACCAGAGAACAAGCTAGACAAATTGTTAAACAATGTCAATCACGTGTTAAACTTTTACCAGTTCCTCATTTGGGTGTAAATCCAAAGGGACTGATACCAAAAAGTATCTGGCAAATGGATGTTACTCATTATAATGATTTTGGCAAGCAAAAATATATACATGTATGTGTAGATACATACAGTGGTTTCATTTATGCAACATTACAAACTGGAGATGCAAGCAAGCATGTGATTGCTCATATGCTTGCTACAATCGCCGTTTTGGGTGTGCCTAAACAGATAAAAACTGACAATGGCCCAGGTTATACAAGTTCCAGTTTCCACCAATTTTGTGAAAAATTGGGAATACTACATAAAATGGGTATTGCATATAATCCACAGGGCCAAGGTATGATAGAAAGGGCACATCAAACCATTAAATGTCAATTTGAAAAAAATTAAAAGGGGGAATGGGACCCTACCAAGGGATCCCCCAGAAATATCCTTCATCATGCACTCTTTATTTTAAATTTTTAAAATTTGAATTCTTTAGGAAAATCTGCTGCAGATAGATTCTGGCATCCTGATACCAAAAAGAATTTTGCAACAGTCTCTGGAAAGACCCGTTAACTGGAACCTGGAATGGACCAGATCCAGTGCTTATCTGGGGAAGAGGTTCTGTTTGCATATATTCCCAAACTGCAGATGCTGCACATTGGCTGCCCAAGAGACTGATTAAACAAATAGATAACAATAACAAATCCAGGGAGGAGAAACCCCCTGAGAAGCGTATTTTTTTCCTCACAGGAAACATGAAGATGCTTCACAATTGCCTTCAAACTGGAACAGATCAATGAGTAAACCTGACCTGAGAAGTTATCAGTGCTGAAGGAGACATCACCACCCATATCTCCAGGGTGGCTCTATTGGACTCTTGATTCCCTGACTTATGATTTAGTGGGGAACTAGATTGTTTTAGATTTATTTGGAATTTAGTTTGTTTAAACCCAAGAGAAAACCCACTATTACAGTTACTATAGTTGGTTTTTTTTTTTAGGTTTGAGATTGACTAGAGCAGGAACAGGAATTTCCTTACTTGTTTTCTTTAGATCAAAGCTATGATCAGGTTTGCATTTCTATAGGTTTAAATTCTGATACGAGACATTTATAAACAGAATAGAAGAGGCTTACACTTTTTACTCCTCTGATAAAGGGAGTTATGTGTTTCCCTTAAAAAAGAGTGTTGCTGTCATACTAACTATTCAGGTGTTGTTAAGTCTCTTGTCTTTTGGGACCATGTGGTTCAACAAACTGATGGCTTTTGTATGAGATGCTATTCAAATGAAACCCACACAGGTCCATTATTACAGGCTGGAAGTAGGGTACTCTGAAACCTCTGTCATCAAGACTGATGAGGATTAACCCCTAACTTACGCGCTAAGCAGGATAGCCAATGACGGGTAAGATAGCATACCCAGACCCTTTCCCCTAATGAAGGGAGGCCTCACCATTTTAAGACAGGAGCTCAATCAATGGCTGTTGAGTATCCAAGGATGAGAAAGGGAGGCTGGGGTCCTTTGCTCCAACCTAGGACAGGCACGGTTTCCATAAGTTTTCCCAGCCTTCCCTTTTGAAAAAAATAATTAAAAAGGGGGACCTATTGGGGGCCAACTTTTAGCAGAAAGTGGCTATCAACTTTGCAGCCATCTTGAGCCATATACCCTGACATGAGACTTGTATTACAATAGCCTACAACAGCTGAGTACACTCTGATAACATCTTGCTTTGGATACCCAGGACTTTCCTTGTGTGAGATTAAAGGTGTGTGACTTAGAGATCCGATTTAGAGACAAGACCTATGGGCATGATTAAAGGTGTGACTTAGACGCATGGCTTAGATGTGAGACAAATAAAAGGCAGAGCCAGATGGCAGAGAATCAGACACTTTAGACTGAGTAGAGAGAAAGACTCTTTAGGGAGAAAGTTCAGAGATTACAACTTGGAGTACAACTTGGAATAGGAATTAGGCATTAGGTAGCAGGCACTTGGAAGAGAACTTGGAAGAAGTAACTTGGAATTTGGAGGCACTAGGGACTAGGAACTTAGGACTTGGAACTTGGAGAGAAGAAGAGAGACTGAAGAATAAACGGGATTGAATCACATTCTGTCTGGTCTCCATTCTTGGAGTCCGTCCTCACTCTCTCTCTTGCCGAACCCTGACCCTCGAACCAGAGCAGCAGTTTGGGCTGGGATACAGTGGCCACCCCAAACATGGGGCAGCCCAGGCCTCAACATTTTGCTCGGGTCTCGACAGTGAACCAGGCTCATCTCCCTCCACAGATAGGGGGGCATTTGTCTCCTTTGTAGAAAACATGTTTGGTAGACATTAGGTGAAGATTCTGGGGAGAATTTTAAATTGTGTGACAAATAAAAATGAGTATAGACTTGTTCTCTATCCTTTTCATTTCCTTTTCTATTTTTGTTTTGTTTCTGTGTTTATTTATTTTTTCAAAAGTGTGTCCTTTAGACCAGTGTGCTCTCAAACTCAATAAGAAGTTGCAGTTGACTTTGCACCCCAATCCCATGGCTTCTTACATCACTTCAGGGCCATCTACTTACCTCATGTATCCTTTCTGTTTGTCTGTTTGATTTGGATTTGTTCTTTGAGAAAGTGTCTCCTTATGTCACCCGAACTGTCTTGGAAATAATGTAGTCCAGGCTGGCCTCAAACTCAGAGAAATGCAACAGGTTCCTTCACGTGTATGTTGGGAATAAATGGTGGGCTAAGCTTCCTCCAACTATTCTCATTGTTTGGATCAATTTTGTCTTCTGAAATTTACATTCAGAAAGAAAACAGTGACACACATTCAGATAAGTGGGCTTTTTTCCCATGAAAACAGATATTTTTATATGAATTCTTCTTCTGATTAAATTACCCAATTTATTAAAATGCTGAATATCATCAACAGGAATCAAAAGCAATGCAAAACTGTGATGTGGTTTTTGTACCCAGAAGATTCAACCTTCATATACCTTGTGGCTAATCCATTCCAAGAACGTGTCTTTCTAACCCTATAATGAGGCGTTTTTTATTCTCCAGGAAGAACTACAACTTGAGTTTTCAACACTAAAAAGCATCAGTGTTGCAGTCATAGTGAAAATTCAGATTTTTTAATCATTGAGCTTCCAACCTACTTTGGGATTGTGTCACTTAGAGTTTTGCTTTTTTATGTTGAAATCCTGCATTTCTTCTGAAATCTCACCAAAATCATGGGGATTTAGACGTCTGGGATATTTGACTGGAGTCCCTAAATTAGCCCCCTACTCCCACACAGTTTATAATAGTCTCCCAAGCCATAGTCTGACTGCAACTTCTTTTGGCTTCATTCCCTGAGACTGGTAAACTCGCCCAGGAGCCTGTTTCCAAAGAAACCTGCCTATTTATTTAAATTTGGCTGAATTGGCTCATCCCTTTGTCGGAGAAAAAAACGGGAATCATCTTGGTGAAGAAATACAGGAAAAGTTGAGTCCCCAGCAGGTGGCCCAGATCCTTCCTGGTCACATGAGAATCAATTTCTCTCCCCCCCTTTTTTTTCTTAACTGGAAACATCAAATTTTGGACTTGATAAGTAACCTGTCCTCAGCTACTGCTTAATTCTGGGTTCAGGACCTCACTGGCTCTCTCTGCTGAGTCTCTGACATGCCAGAGTTAACACTCATCAGAACAAAGACTAAGTCTTTGTTTTGGGGAACCTCTTATAAGATGTATTGAGGTTACTTCCCCTGCATAAACAGTCCTTTCTAGCACAGGTTATCAATTGGGACCCCAATCTCAGTCTCGAGATCTCCAGCAAACTCTGGGAAGATGGGTACTACGGGATCCAAAATTGATACCTCTTGGATGTGTGCTGTGAAAATTATCCAAACTGGGGTCCTCTCAGAACTTGCCCTCCTAAACGCAGCCTGATCCTATTTTCATCTTTGGCTTGGTCCTAATGCACTATAGATCATCGGTCTACATGGTCACTAGAGGGCACAATAGACTTTAATGCTCAGTGGGTTGTTTGTTTGTTTGAACTGTGCTCCTGCCCCTTCCTCTGTAGTAGGTGCTCAATGGCTCAATTCTTGTTGGCCAGGGTTACAACATCCGTGAATCCTCTTTTATCTGGGGATTTGGATCTGGAGTCATCTCCATGACTGAACCACAGGAGTCATTGCCCCATCCCTTCCTTGATCCCAATCTACTTCTCTCTTCTGAGACACAGGCCAAGGCCCAGCCTCTGCTGTCTTACCCTCCTCCAATGTGTCTCTTCTCACTGTCCCTCCTTCTTCCTCACTGCTACAGGTTTCATTTGATAATCGACTGCCTCCTCTTTACTCATTATCTTCCTATCCTCTTCCCTCCTCATTGCTCACTCTGCCCTCTTCCTCTTCTACAACCCTACAACCCACACCCTGGTCTCTGTCCACACAATGGCTTGTCCCACAAGAATTCTCTCCTGTGGCGTCTCACATGCAGGCCTCTGATCTTCTCTGCTCACTGTCTTCCAGGTGGCAAGAGCTGAGGGGCTTGTTTGAGTCCACATTCATTTCTCCATGTAGGACCTCTCCCAGATTGAAAAATGACTAGGTTCCTTCTCTGCCAAAACATCCACCTATATTAAAGAGTTCTGCTACCTTTGCCAGGCTTATAACCTAACTTGGCATGACCTATATGCCATACAAGCTTCTGCACTGACTCCTGAGGAATGTGGATGGGTTCAGGAAGCCACCAGGCAGTATGCAGACCAGACCTATCTAGTGGACAATACAGTCCCTGTGGGTAACGTGGCAGTGCCCATGAGAGAACCCAACAGGAATTACCAGCCAGATCAAAATGACAACCTCAAAGTCTGCTGCCTCCTTCATGGTGTTGAATCAGTCCCAAAGAAAGTTGTTGACTTTAATAAGCTCTGTGAAATCACACAACAAGCAGATGAAAATCCAGTCATTTTTCTAAATTGATTATGGGAGACTATGATCTGATATACCTACCTGGACTTTGTCTCTTCCTCAGTGGAAGCCACAGTTCTTGTTACTCCTTTTATTTCTCAGCCATGGTCAGATATTCGAAAAAAGCTAAAATAGGCTGAGGGTGGTCTCCAACCTCCCATGCAGAAGTTGGTGAAAATGGATTTTAAACTCTTTAGCCCCTGGCTGAGTCTTCCCAACATGATGGGCTACAGCAGAAGGCCACGCCCCAAGCGCAAGCCTTAGCAGCCACCCTGAGGCCAACAGAGGGAACTAGGGAGGTCTGCATGCCCAATCCTTCTAGGGTCAAGCCTAAGTCAACGCTGCCAGGGATGTGTTTCAAGTGCAGCTGAGACGGACATTGGTATCTCAGCTGATCAACCCAAGGCAGCCCATCAAGTCATGCCCTGCCTGCTGGCAGCCTGGCTACTGGAAGTCAGAGTGCCCAGGTTTGGCTTGTCCTCTTTGCCCAGCCATGAAGGCCTAGCCCCATCCCAGCGTAACACAACAGGTAGCTGGTAAGTCCATCTCACTCCTGGTGCACTGTGGGACTACCTTCTCTGTTTTAACTCTCCATTCAGGTCCCATGATACCATCACCAAATCTGTCATGTGGCGGGGTGTCAGGGTGTTGATGGAACCCCCTCATTTCCACCTAAGACCCTGCCATCCCCGTCTTTTTTTTTTTTTTTTTTTTGGTTTTTTGAGACAGGGTTTCTCTATATAGCCCAGGCTGTCCTGAAACTCACTCTGTAGACCAGGCTGGCCTGAAACACAGAAATCCACCTGCCTCTGCCTTCCAAGTGCTGGGATTAAAGGTGTGTGCCATCAATTATTGATCATTATTGGTTATCAATTAGTATTTCTAATTATTGATTACCATTTATTGATTATTGATTATTGGTCGGCATTGATTATTGATTGTTATCCCATCAGCGTCATCCCCCTGCTTCTGCCTCCCGAGTGCTGGGATTAAAGGCATGCACCACCACCACCGGCTAGTTTTGTTTTTTGTTTTGTTTTGTTTTGTTTTTGTTTTTGTTTTTGTCTTTTGTCATCCAAACAACTAGACCCCACCATATATGAATAGCAGCCATGTTTGGGACCCCTAGCATCATCAACAATTGAACTCACCCAGGAGGACCTCAAGATCACCCTGTTCCAGCCAGTCATGATATACTCTATCCATTGCCTTTCTGACCTGGGTCATTCCTCTCTTTCCCTCTTTGGACCCTCGAGAGTCCACATTTACTGTTCTTGGAAAACTCCCAAATCACATTGGCCTCCAAACCTGCCCTCAGCCTGGCAACCTTCCTGCATGTCCCATCATCCTCTGATACCCCTTCTCATTTCTGCCTAGGGGCAGTAGAGACCCTGTGCCCACCCCAGCCCAGTCTTCTAAAGCAACCTCTCACAGACCCCCTCCCCCCAACTCACCCTCTTTATGAACTCGAGCTCTCTCATAGACAATGATCATTGCCATTAAAACAGTTGAGGCAAACCACCTCCCTGTGGTGGCCTCTTCCCAAAAGGCTGAGTTAATTGCTTTAACCAGGGCACTGCAAACAGCCAAAAACCCAATGGGCTAACATGTGTGCCTTCTTAATAGTTTATATGCACTACTTTATTTTTTTTATTTTATATTTTATTTTTATTTTTTCATTTCTTAATTTATATTTATATTTACATTATATTTTATATTTTATTTTACACTTATTTTATTTGTTTATTTTATATTTTAATTTAATTTAATTTTATTTTATTTTATTTTATTTTATTTTTTGGTTTTTCGAGACAGAGTTTCTCTGTGTAGCCCTGGCTGTCATGGAACTTACTCTGTAGACCAGGCTGGCCTCGAACTCAGAAATCTGCCTGCCTCTGCCTCCCAAGTGCTGGGATTAAAGGCGTGCACCACCACCATCCGGCTATATTTTATTTTATAATTTATATTATTTTCTATTTTAATTTACTTTTATTTTTATATTTTACATTTTATATTTGATGTATTTTATATTTTATTTTATCTCTATTTTATATTTTTTTCTCACCACCAAGGACACACCCATTGTCAATTCTTCCCTTATAGCAAAATCTTTGAAGGCTCTCCAACTCCCAAAGGAGGTGGTCCTAATTCACTGCCAAAGGCGCCAGACCTCTCCAGACCCAGTGGCTTTGGGTTATGCCAGAACTGATTCAGTCACCCCAGGTTTGGCTTCCAGCTCCTCTACATCGAAATGCACATCCTCTTTCTGACATATTCCTACAAACCTCAATACATCAATAGTAAGGGGGCATGAATTAGGTGACTCAATATACCAAATTTTCTACAATTTGGGAGAAAAATTGGAAAATGATGTTGTTGACTTGTGCTCTTAGTATTTTTGGAAAAATTGTTGGAGGAAAAGAATGAGTTGAATGATAAAACTGAATGGCTGCAAATGTAAATAAACATTCTAAAGGTTTCTAAGTGTGCCCTTGAAGAGAATCTTCTCTCCTGTAGTCATAGAGCTCCAGTTGCAGAAAATCAGGCTGAAGGCATCACTTTACATTTTGCTAAATTACATGGAAAATTCAAGTCTCAGCCTCAGAGGGTGTCAGCAGTGAAAGAAAGTTAAAGAAAGTAAGGGCATTAATTGGCAAAGACTGAGATCCTACAATGTGGGATGTGGATATGTTGGTGGACCCTGTTGAAGCTGAGAACTTTGAATCTTCAGATTCTCAAGGTTTTACCTCACCTGAGGAAGTAGTACCCTCAGCCCCACCTAACCCATGCCTGTTTCACATGAGCAATTCAATCCCTCAGAGTCTGATACACCAGCAGTGATTTTCTCTGAAGAAAATGTCAGACAAGACAATACCTCAAGGCCCACCAATAGTTTCTATAACCAGACTCAAGACAAAACAGGCCTCTACAGGGAGGTTCGGGTGGGAGGGGTAGAAAGTGTAGTCCATGAGGAAATGTGCTATTCTACTAAGGAGGTTAATGAGTTTGCTGATTCATTCAAGCAGAAGTCTGGGGAATATGTGTGGGATAATGGTGGAAGACACATAAAACTAGATCAGGCTGAATTTATTGACCTGGGACCTCTGAGTGAAGATTCTAGGTATAATATGGAAGCTCACACACTTAAAAAAGAAAGAAAGAAAAGGTGTCAGAAGTTTGTTTGAATGATTGACTGAAACATTGATCAGAAGATGGCCTACTGAATAGGAGTTGGACACGCCTGATATGCCTTGGCTTAGTGTGGAGAAAGGGATTTTAAGGCTCAGGGAAATTGCAATGCTAGAGCAGATATGTTGTAGAAAACTTATTTCTCTACATTGGAAAAGCCTGAAATATGCCCTTCTCAAATCCCATAAGGAAAAAAACTGGTGAGAGGGGCACCAGCACATTTGAAGTGTTTTCTTCTTGCCTTTTCCCTTGCACTAGATCTTAGGGTTGGAGATGCTGCCATTCAATTAATTAATTTTAGTGCACTTAATCAAGCCCTGAGGTAGCAAGGACCAGGTGGCAGCATTGAATCACTAGAGACAATGCCCCGGCCACAGGGATTCAATGAGACCCTAGGGAAAGTGGCGAAAGAATGATAGAACAAGGGACATGAGGAAGAAGCACAGGTCTGAAGGTCGGATCAAGGGCTTGAATTTTATTGTTCAGGCTGCAGTTATAAATGCAAGCAGGCAGGAAGGTCATCTGACAGTCAGGGTCCAGGGTCATCCCATAATTGCAGACTTCTCTAAGCCCACAAGAATTCCTAGCCCAAGTTACTTATCTAAATATTTCCTCACAAGCAAGAAGGCAATTAAAACATTTCTCGGCTCGAGTTGCTTATCTGATTAAAATTTTCTCCCTGGCAGGAGCACAATGAAGTATTATTCCTTAACTCGATTTATTTACCTAACTAACATTTGCTCCCAGGCAGAAGGGAATCTCGGCTCCTGGCAAGACAAAGTGATCATTGTCATCAGAATGGACAGCTTAGACAGAATGACGTTTATAATGACCTAGTCCATAATGGTCAGCACAGGAGAGGGGAAAAAATTTATTTATTTATTTATTTATTTATTTATTTATTTATTTATTATACACATATTTATTTATTATATATTTATTTATATATTTATTCTTTCTTTATTTTATTTATTTATTTATTTATTTATTTATTTATTTATATTTGGGTTTTTCAAGACAGGGCTTTTCTGTGTAGTCCTGGCTGTCCTGGAACTCACCCTGTAGACCAGGCTGGTCTCGAACTCAGAAATCCACCTGCCTCTGCCTCCTAATTGCTGGGATTAAAGGTGTGCACCATGAATTATTGATCATTATTGGTTATCAATTAATATTGATAATTATTGATTACTGTTTATTGATTATTGATTGACATTGATTATTCATCATTATTCCATCACTGTGATCCCCCTGCCTCTGCCTCCTGAGTGCTGGGACTAAAGGCGTGCGCCACCACCACCCTGCCAGCAATTTATTTATTTATTTATTTATTTATTTATTTAATATCTGCGTGTGTCCTGTCACTCTCTTCAGATGCACCAGAAGAGGGTATCAGATCCCATTACAGATGGTTGTGAGCCACCATGTGGTGTCTGGGAACTAAACTCAGGTTGATCCAGTCCACTGCTGCTGCTGTTCTCGGTGATCATCCCATGGCACCAGCATCTCCAATACACTGGGGTTTTCTGCTGCAACTCAGCTTCACCAATAGCCTCTCATAGGCTCTCTTCATGGTGCCAAGGCTCAGTTCCTTTACATGACCCCTTCAGTCCTGGGCCATCAACTGCAACTGAGGCTGCACCTTCACCAGTGGTCATCCCCCTGCCTCACATGGTCACTCACGGTCACAGATTCTCTGTGCTCTCAGAAAACACTTCCCAGAAGACTTCACTTCAGTGATGCTGGTCTCTTTTAATCACCACTAATTTCTTAGCTCCAGCTAACCAGTATCAATTGTCCCTGTAATCCCTTCTATTCTGAGCCACATTGCCCAAACTGCTGAGTTCTACTGCTTGCTGGGGCTGGAACATCCCCCACCCCCTTATTCTATTACCAGCCTTCTGTTTTCTGACTCCCTCTCTGCCTAAGCTTGGCTTTCCTGGAACTCAATCTGTAGCTTGACCTTGAACACAGAGATCTGCAGGCATTTCTCCCGAGCACTGGGATTAAAGGTGTGGTCCACCCAGGTTGGATTTAAGTAGTGGAGTAATTGTAACCAGGAGCTCTCATTTAAAAAATCAGAAAATCCACAGATTGGGAGGTGAAATCCATAAAACTACAGAGAATCAACATTCAGAAAATATAAGTGCTTTTTAAGTCAGAAAGAAAGATACATGTAACTCATAAATTAGCAAAATAATTACTATTGATTATTGATTGGCATGCTCTTATCACTGGACCAACACAGAAGAGGAAACCAAGTAATGCACAAAATCTGTCAGGCTGAAATCAGAGGAAGGCAAAGGAAAACAGTGAGGCCTGTCACATGCCTCGGGGTGCAAACAGACAAAGCCCACTGGCATTAGAGCTCAACTATAGAGCCATCCATCTGCAGCAGGATAGAAACTGAACTGACGAGTTTCACTATTACTGTGTTGTAGTTAATCTGTGATTCCAAATCTAGCAGTGGGGAGCAGGAGAGATGGTCCAGTGATAAGAGCATGCCAATCAATAATAAATAATCAATGCCAATCAATGACCTTCAATCAGTGTTAATCAATAATCGATAACCAGTGCCAATCAATAATCAATGTTTATCAATGACCAATAATGATCAATAATTGATACCACATGCCTTTAATCCCAGCACTTGGGAGGCATAGGCAGAGGGACAACAATGAAGAAATAATGATCAATAAATAATGCTAATCAATAATCAATAAACAATTCTAATCAGTAATCAATAACCAATACTAATAAATGACCCATGAGCAAGCCTAATCAGTAATCAAAAATCAATAATATAATAATCAACAATCAATAATCAATCCTAATCAATGACCAATAACGACTAGTTTCACTGTTATTGTGTTGTAGTTAATCCATGATTCTAAATCTAGTAGTGGGGAGCAGAAGAGATTATCCAGTGATAAGAGCATGCCAATCAATAATCAATACTAGTCAATGACCTTCAATCAATACTAATCAATGATCAATAACCAATGTCAATCAATGATCAATACTAATCAATGACTAATAATGATCAATAATTGAGCACGGGGAAGTCCTCCACACTGGTCACACATTGGGTTCCAATAGGATGGGTCTGGATGGTTCATGGCCCCTCAAAAGCCAGGGGAAGGCTGGCTTAAACAGGGATGGGGAAGAGGGGAGGGGGTAACTTAATTAGCCACACCCCCGGGCAATTAGCCACGCCCCAGGCCTTTAGATTTAAATCTCTTGAAGTGGAGACCTGTTAGTCACGCCCTCCACCTGTGTGTCCTACGTGACTGAACTGGAAGGTAAAATGGAGTTTACAACACGTGTCAGGGTCCTGAGTTCTGGGGGCGTGGCCAAACACCTGCTGTCTTGGGGTCCCACACCAACCAAGAACCAGGATACCCTTTCATGACCCGACATTGATTATTGATTAGTATTCTTTATGGTTTTTATTGGTATTGATTATTGGTTATTGATTAGTATTGCTTATCAATCATTGATCACTGTTGATCTATTGGTCATTGATTATTGATTAGCATTGCTTATATGTTATTAATTGCCGTTAATTGATTATTTATTAGCATTGGTTATTGATCATTATCCCATCACCATCATACCCCTTGCCTTGCCTCCCAAGGGCTGTGATTCAGGAGATGTGTCATCAATTTTTTATCATTATTGGTTATTGATTAATATTGGTTAGTGATTATTCATTAGCATTGCATGCTGCAGAGGTGGGTAGGAGCCAAGCAGTGATTTTTAAAAGCCTCAGTTCACTCATAAAATGAAGACAGTACTCAAGGATGCCGATGTTATAGGCTTGTGATAAAGAGTGGATATAAAATACCTAACGCATGTGCTTAATAAGTGACTTTCTTCCCTCCCTTTCTTTTCTTATCTTTTCTCTTTCTTTTTTTTTCAGAAAGGGTTTACCTGTGTACCACTGGCCGATCATTATTAATTTTTGATTAGTGCTGATTATTAATCATTGATTACCATTTATTGATTATTGATTAGCATTGATTATCGATCATTATTTCATCACTGTCATTCCCCTGCCTATGTTCTGGAACTCACTCCTTAAACCAGGCTGGCCTTAAACTCACAGAAGTCTGTCTCCCTCTGTCTCCTGAATGATGGAATTAGACATACGTCACCACCACCTGGCAATAAACAATCATTTCTACATTATTTCTTGTTATATGAAGCTGATGCTTTGATTTTTAGAGACTTTGTCTCACAGATTTCTGTGTCATATTTTACTCTCACTCGATCAAGACGTTTTCATTTTTTTCTCTTTTCCCTCTAAACTCTTTTTTCCTTTTTCACTTTTATTAGATATTTTCTTTATTTACATTTCAAATGTTATCCCCTTTCCCGATTTCTCCCCCAGAAACTCCCTATCCCCTCCCCTCCCCCTGCTTCTGTGAGAGTGTTCCCCCACTCACCCGCTCCTGCCTCCCCACCCTCGAGGAGAGGCCCTTGGTCCATTTTTTCTTTTTAATCTTTGTTGAGTAAGAAAAAGACGTTTTATATATTGTTATAATCGTATTTTACCTTCCTTTATTTTTATAATCTGTTACCCTCGGATTTAATACTTTATATTTAATTATTTATTTATTTACTTATGTTTTTTTTTTGAGACAGGATTTCTCTGTGTAGCTCTGGCTGTCCTGGAACTCACTCTGTAGACCAGGCTGGCCTCGAACTCAGAAATCCTCCTGCCTCTGCCTCCCGAGTAGTGGGATGGGCATCTTATTGGTTATCAATTAGTATTGATAAATAATTATTGATTATCATTTATTGATTATTGATTAGCATTGATTATTGATCACTATTCCGTTACTGTCATCCCCCTGCCTGTGTCTCCCGAGTGCTGGGATGAAAGGCGTGTGCCATCAATTATTGATCATTATTGGTTATCAATTAGTATTGATAGTTAATTATTGATCAGCACTTATTATTGATTAGCATTGATTATTTATCATTATTCCATCATCATCATCCCCCTGCCTGTGTCTCCTGAGTGCTGGGATCTGCACAGTCACCATGTAAGAGAAGTCCTAGTATCCTCCTTTGTGTATAAGGAGACCAAGGCTAAGAATGGTTCCTCTACCCCTTCTGAATTCTCACAGGAATTAAGTAGCAAAATGAAAAATTAAAGTCAGACCTGAATGTTAAAAGAATGTTTACCATTGTACATTTTTCTGTTTGTTCATTGGGCTCCTAGATGGCATTTCTGAAAGCAAATCCCGACTGCAATTCATGATCCCCATACACCTGAGGCTTTTCAGTAAATCATAAACACTACAGACTGCTGCAGAGGCAAGAAGAGGTTCAGGCTTGTGTATGACTACTTTTCTCAGCTTCCTATCCTGATGTCAAGGTGCCCAAGGTCTGGACCCTATTCTAGTTTATAAAGCAAGATGGATGATTCATTTTGACAAAATAGTGTGAGGTGATAAGAGGTGACAACATACAGCTAAGAACAGTATTGATTTAAACTTATGGAGTGTTTTCTGGAAGTTTCCATGTAGCATTGTTTGATTAGATCTGATACACACACACATGCACACACACACACACACAAATACAGACACACATACACACACAAATACAGACACACATACACACACAAATACACACACATACACACACACACACACACACACACACACACACACACAATTTTCTGAAGTGGACTATAGTTGCAAGTAACTGAAACCATGGCTAAGTGTACTAAATATTATTCCAAATATGCCTTAAAATTTCTGATTCTGGTTCAATTGATAACCAAACTAATCTCTGCTCCTCTGCAAGAGCAGCAAGCACTCTCAACAATTGTGCCATCTCTTTAGCCCCAGCTTATTCTGAAAGTAGAACTTAATAGATCCGTTGCCCTTTTCCCCTAAATAACAAATAAAACAACTCAAGTGTTAGACACTCCAAAGGTTACCTTACCAAGTAATACTAAGATTGTCTAAGTGAATTTGCCCTTTACTGGTTAACTGATTGCTAATTCTAATGGCTAATTTAGATGGCTGTTTTCTGCAGGTACCCTTGCATGCCAGCAGAGGGCATCAGATCCATTTGTCATGAGCCACCATGTCTTTCCTGGAACTTGAACACTGGTTTTCTGAGCCATCTCACTACTATCTGTTTACTGGTTAACTGCCCAAAAAGCAAGGACTTAAAAATTGGATCAACTAGTTAATCAAAAAATAGTTGAACAAGTGACATGGCAAGACCACATTTTTGTGAGGAAAGAATGGGTTGCAGAGTGCTCTTTCTACATGATCCTGAATCATTTAGGTTTGGGCTCCTCTGGAATGTTCCACTATTTTTTATGTTATGTATCCTTGACAACCCCTCACCCCCCTTCTCACTCCTCTGATTTATGGTTTTTGCTTTTTAAAAAGCCCCTCAGCTTGCTGGTCTTTTGTCAAACTCTACTCCTGTGAGAGTGAGCTGTTTGACTGTTGGTTGCCAACTCTTCTCCCTAATAAACCTCTGCTGATTGCATCCAGGTATGGTATCATGTGAGTTTGTGGGTGGCCGTTACTTCTCAAGACTGGATTTAGGGTCTCCCAATTTTGGGGGTCTTCATTCCTAACAATAATCTCTGTTATTCATGTTTTATTTCTCAAAATATAATCCAAGTTACTAACCACAAAAGAACAAATGGCTGTGATAATGTTGACCATAAAACCTACATTCTGTATCATTTGACATAAAGTAACAACAACAAAAAACCAAACGTGATTGGGAGAAAAATGTAGCTGTAACTTGGCACAGGACTTTGTGGTTTTGACTTTTGGAAGCTATGTAACTTTCTGGTTCAGGGTGGGGCTGAGGCTGGGGTATTGCAGCTAAGCTTCTGAGTGCAATTTTATGGCTCTGATTTATCAGTAGTAACTTGATTACAATAAATTCTTATCATTTTCCTTGTCCTGTGGTTGAGTTGTCTTTGGATCTCAGTGGACCCCGTGAGGTAAAGGCAGTATGTAACCACTGTCCAGTATGAATAGTTTCATAATGATGAAGACTACAGAGGTGTGCAAAGGCTTCATTATACTAAACATGTCCAATTAGGACTCTGTGGGTGTGTCCTGAGTCACAGAAGGTGTGTTTAAGACTCAAGGATGTGTCCTGAGACACAGGGGGATGTGTGTAAAACTCAGTGGGCATGTCCTGAGTCACAGGGTGCATGTTTAACACTCAGGAGGTGAGTCCAGAGCCACAGGGGGCAAACTTAATACTCAGGGGCATGTCCTGAGTCACAGAGGGTATGTTTAAGATTGAGGGGTCATGTCCTGAGACACAGTGGGTATGCTTAAAACTCAGGGGTTGTGTCCTGATACACAGTGGGTGTGCTTAAGACTCAGGAAGCATGTCCAGAGTCACAGACAGTTTGCTTAAGACTCAGGGGTGTGTTTCCTGTGACACAGGGAGCATGTTTAGAACTCTGTCCAGAGTCACAGGCAGTGTGTTTAAGACTCAGGGAGAATGTCCTGAGTCACTGGAGGCATGTCCTGAGTCACAGGGGGGCATGTTCATGACTCTGGGGCGTGTTTGAGACTCAGGGGGCTTGTTTAAGACTCAGTAGGTGTGTCCTGAGTCACAGGGGTAGTGCATAGACTCTTAGCACATATTCTTTCATGATAATGAAGACTAGAGAATTGTGCAAAGGCTTGACCGTATTAAATACACTCACAGGGTTTCTGTCTTAGTGTTTCCATTGCTATGAAGAGAAATCATGAAACAGGCATCTTCTATAAAATCAACAGGATAATTGGGACTGGCTTACAGTTTCAGAGATTTAGGTTTTTTTCATCATAGCAGGAAGCATGGCAGGCATGAAAGAAAACATGATGCTGACGAAGAACCTGAGAGTTTTGCTTCTTGATCCAAAAGGCAGCCAGGAATAGACTGCCTGCTAGGGAGCTAGTAGGAGGGCCCATTCTGTACTGGGTGGAACTTCAAAGCCTTCAGTGATGCACTTCCTAAAAGGCCACATCTGATAATAACTTCCTCCCACTCACTCCCTGAGCCAAGCATATTTATACTACCACATTCCACTGCCTGGCCCACATATGATTGTGCAAACAAATGAGTGTATGGGGACCGTATTTAAAAATAGCATAATACAAAGTATGTGAGGTTCAAATTAAAAAGTGCTCATCATCTATAGAAGTCTCATAAATGTTAAAAGTCGAAAGTTCAAAGTTTCTTCTGAGATCATTTCAATCATGTAACTGTAATCTCCTATACATTCATAAATATAGCACATAATATCCATCCAAATTCACAGGATATAGGTCACCATTCTTAATCACCATTGTGAAGAAATACTGGGCCAAAAGAAGAACAAAAGCCAGCAAGGCAATCTCCAAACTGTGCATCTCCATGTCTGATATCAAAGCATTCTTCAGATCTCAAACTCCTTCCTGCTTTGCTCACTGCAACACAATACTTTCTATTTGGCTGAATTTATTTCCTGAAAGTAGTTTTCCTGAGAAGGTATCCCACAGCTCTGGAATCAAAAATTCTTGGGGTCTCCAAAGTACCTTTAAAATTACAGCTTCTTGTTCCAGTATCTGGGATCCACAGATGGTCTTCTGTGTTCCTCAAAAGAAGCTGGGTCTCGTCTCCAGCTCTTCCCTCTATAGTGCACTAGGTTCTGCTTGACTCCACTCAACTGCTGCTGCTGTTCTTTCTGCTCATCCCACTGGACTGACATCTTTCAGAATGCAGTGTGTCTCTTTAGCAATTGAATGTACAAGAGTCCTCAAAAATTATGTTTGATTTCATGAAATGTTATTTAGAAAATAAATTCTCACTCTCGGTTCTCTTTGTCATATATAGATGCATCTCAATATCCCAGATGAAAGAAAAGTCCATGAAATATTTCAGCATGCCAGGGTCTACATACAGCTGAGGAAAACTAACAACCTTATTAAATACTGAGGTAAAATCTAAAACCTATATTTACCAAATATAAAACACCATATCATTATCAAAGAGAACTTCTCACTAATAGACCGTGTCCTTCATTACACTAACCATGCCTGCTCCCTGATTTAAATGATGGCAGGAGTTTCTGCCTGTGTTCAGGACAGCCACCTGTGTTCAGGGACATTATCCAGAAAAAGTCAGGCAGAGAAATGGAAGCCCTGCTGATACAGGGAGTCCTCCAATTTGAGCTGAGTTCCACTGAGACTTGTGGCCTGCGACCTTCACACAAGTTTTCCAAAACCTTGATTCCTAAATCATGGATCTTGGCTGTGAGAGAAAGTGTACCAAATACTGAAATCTGATTCAAAACACATACAGCCCAGGACCCTGCCCATCTCTTCAGGTGGCTGTTCCATAATTGGCTGTGTAAAAGTGTCTTCTAAAGGTCATTCTATTTTACTATCAGTTCAGCACCTTCAGGGTAACAAGGAATATGGTATTAATGGTCATTAATACCATTAGAATCCATGATCATTGGCCCACTGTCTCACTTCTCTGCTGTGAAATGAGTTCCTTGGTCAGAAGCAATTTTCAGAATCCAGGACCCTTGCCTCTTACCCTCACCCCCTACTCCCCACGTGCACAATGTCTCCTGCAGCTTCATCTCCCTAGCAACACAAGGTTCTGCTTGATAGTTACAAATAGATTTTTAGATGTAAAGCAGTGTACTGTATCTTTTGAAGTAAGCAGTTAGACCGCCATTGTTTCAGGGCACAGGCCAAGAAGATTCTGTACTTTCCCATCACCTGGATCCCTCTTACCCCTCCCTTTGAAAAATGTATTATAAATAAGCACTTTGTGCCCAAATATATGACTCTTGACAAGCATTTGCTTCCTTGAGTCCATTCTCTCTCTCGCGCCCGTTCTTCCAGGTTGCAATCCTCCTCATCCCTCATGAATAACCTAGGGCCCACAGGTCGGGTCAGGTGGCGTCCAAATGTTGGGGCTCGAGGCACGGATTCCTCCGGATGGAGCTTTGGCAGAAGGCGTGCGCACGTTATATTGAGTGAGACAGGATCATCGCCTGTGACCTGTTGTCCTCGGGGTAAGTTTCATTCCATCCCATAAAGAATGGGCCATTCATTGTCGAAGGAGGCATCCTTTATAAAGGACCTCAAACAAAGTCTCAGAGAGAGAGGAATTAGGGTTAAAAAAAAGATCTTATTAATTTCTTTGTGTTTATTGATGAACAGTGTCCTTGGTTTATGCTTGACAGTCCTATCATACACCCTAAGAAGTGGCAAAAAGTGGGTCATGAACTAAATAAAAAAATTAAATGTGAAGGTGATGGTGCAGTTAATCCAACAATTTTCTCATTCTGGGGTATTATTAGGGACATTTCTGAGGATGCAGACAAAGATTCGGGTAAGCGCCAGCTCTTGTCGGTTGCAGAATACTGCTTATCACAATCGTGCCCTGGCTCCGCTGGTTCCTCTCACCCGCCATCTCAGGCCTCTGTTCCTTTTACACTTATTGATATGCCTCATGAGTCTCAGCTTCCCTCCTCATCCGATTCTCCTCATATTTATCCTGATTTGTCAGCTTTGGATTCTTCTCCCCCGGCCTCGCCTGTGTGCCCTTGTTATAGTTCTGCGCCCACGGCTCCTTTGCCCCCACAATATGTGCCTTTAGCGACTGGCGATCCTTACATCCCTCACTCTCAAACTTCCTACTGTAATCCTGTTCTTTGGAAGCCCCCGCCTCTGTGTTCGCCTTCCCCAGCTTCTTGGAGTTCCCCGCCACCCCCGCCTCCATCTCCTGCCGCTGTTACCATTGCTGCACGGCATTTGCCCTCTCCCCGCCCGACTTGCTTTGTCTCCGCCCTCACCCATTCAGCTGCAACTTCAGCGTGCCCTGCCCCTGCCACTCCAGCCGCAACCGCTGCTTCTGATTCATAGCCTTTGAATCCTGCCACTACTGCTGTTCTCACAATAACGCCAGTTCCCTCAGTCTCTACATCGCTCCCTACTTCTGCGGTTTTGCCTTTCCCTGCTACCCTGCCTGTTTCTCTCTCTGACATGAAAAATCGCCTTTCTTCCCAGGTTCATGACTCTCTGTCCTTTCCCCATTGACTAAGATCATTCAGGGCAATAGGGAAGAATTTCGAGAATTTGTTGCCCGCCTCCTGGAGGTAGCTGAGAGGTCCTTGGGGCCTGGCCAGGGAGACAATAAACTTCTTCAGCAGCTTGCTTATGAAAATGCTAATTCTGCCTGTAGGGCTGCCCTTCGAGGGAAATATAAAAATAAGGATTTGGATGAGATGATTCATATTTGCAAGCATGTAGATACCTTTGCCCAGAGGGTCTCACAAGCCATCAATCTGGCTGTGGGAGAAGCCACTTCAGCCACTAATAGTGGGGCAAATGTATCCACCTGTTTTAGATGTGGTCAACTGGGTCATTTTGCTAAACAGTGCCCTCAGGGTAAACCCATGGCTCAGCCCCCACCTCAATGGAGGGGGGAGCGTTCACTTCCAACGACCCTTTGCCCTCGCTGCAGGCGAGGCAAACATTGGGCTACTGCCTGCCGTTCCAAAACTGATATTTTGGGCAATCCCCTCCCCCCCCTTCAGGGAAACGGGATGCGGGGGCCAGCCCCGGGCCCCTCAGCCAGCTTCCTCCCTGCCGGCCTTGGGGAACAGCCAGGCAGGGCCACATCAAACCTTCCATCAACAGCTCCCAAAACAGCCTCAGCCCTTTGTAGGGCTACCCCAGGGAGTGCAGGATTGGACCTCTGTGCCTCCTCCAATACAATATTAGAAGCTGGAGAAGGAGTTCAGATAATCTCTACTGGTGTCTTTGGGCCTCCCCCACCCCAGACTTATTATCTTATTCTGGGCAGAGCTTCTGCCACACTCCAAGGCATTACCATCTTTCCTTCAATCGTTGATAATGATTACTCTGGAGAAATTAAAGTATTAGCCACTAGCTCCAGAGGGCCCCTTCACATTCGCCAGGGGCAGCGACTTGCACAGGCCCTTCCCCTTCCATTAGACACCTCCACACCCTCCTTGGGCCTGTCCCGGGGTGCTTCCACCCCTGGGTCCTCTGATGTCTATTGGGTCCAAAAACTTTCACAAAAGCGCCCACAATTAAAACTTAAATTTAATGGCAAAAACTTTGAGGGCATTCTTGACTCAGGAGCAGACTCCACAGTTATTTCACAGGCCTTTTGGCCCTCCTCTTGGCCCTGTCAGCCTTCTTTAACTCACCTTCAGGGCATTGGCCAGTCCAACAACACCCTTCAAAGCTCCCAATTGCTCACTTGGGAGGATCCTGAGGGTAATACTGGACATGTTAGACCATTCATTGTACCTGGCCTCCCTATAAACTTATGGGGTTGAGATATATTGAGTCAAATGGGAGTTCTTATGTTTAGCCCCTCTGCAATTGTTACCCACCAGATGCTGGACCAGGGGTTCATCCCTGGACAAGGCTTGGGCAGACACAACCAAGGGATTCCCCACCCCAATTGTAATTACACCAAAGACCTCATGCTCAGGACTAGCTTATGATTCAAATTTTTCCTAAGGACCATTGCTCCTCCTGCACGCCAGGCAGATAAGATCACCTGGAAGTCAGATTCCCCTGTCTGGGTCGACCAATGGTCCCTCCCTCAACACAAACTTTCCGCGACCATGCAGTTGGTACAGGAACAATTAGATGCTGGCCACATTGTACCCTCCACTTCCCCTTGGAATACACCCATTTTTGTTGTACAAAAGAAAGGGGGCAGATGGAGACTGTTCCAGGACCTCAGAGAAATTAATAAGACTATGGTTCCAATGGGAGCCCTCCAGCCTGGCCTCCCCTCCCCCGTGGCAATACCTAAGGGTTACAATAAAATGGTTATTGATTTGAAAGATTGCTTTTTCTGCATCCCCTTACACCCAGAGGATTGTAAACGTTTTGCCTTTAGCCTTCCCATTGTTAATTGCATTGGGCCATTTCCACGATTTCAGTGGAGAGTCCTACCTCAAGGCATGGCCAATAGTCCCACCTTTTGCCAAAAGTTCATGGCTCAGGCCATCGATCCTTTTCGCATTAAATACCCTGAGTTATATATTGTCCATTATATGGATGACATTCTTCTGGCTAGCCCTGATGAGACCTCCTTGCTGAGGATGGGCCAGGAGTTGGTAACTGCCCTCCAAGACCTCGGGCTACAGATTGCCCCCGAGAAGGTCCAGCTACAGCCCCCACATTTATTCTTGGGTTTTGAGCTTCATCCCTCTAAGGTTCTCTCTCAAAAAATTGAACTTAGAAAAGATTCCTTACAAACAATGACTTTCAACGCCTCTTGGGAGACATAAATTGGCTGTGACCTTATTTAAAATTAACAACTTGAGAACTTAAGCCTCTATTTGATATTCTTCAAGGAGATTCTGACCCCTCCTCCACTCGAGCCTTAACCCCTGAGGCCACCTCTGCCCTTTAGCTTGTAGAGAAAGCCATTCAACACCAAACTGTTACCTATTATTCTCCAACCTCCCCCTTGTGGCTATTGGTTCTTCCCACCGTGTTTACCCCCACGGGATTATTGTGGCAGACTAAACCTTTATATTGGCTTCATTTGCCTGGCACCCCTCCTAAAGTGCTACCTGTTTATCCCTCCTTGGTGGCACAGATCATAAGGATGGGAAGAGAGACCTCCCTGAAGCTTTTTGGTAGAGATCCTGACCTTGTCAGCGTTCCCTATGATGCCGCTCAAGTTCGGTGGCTACTTCAGACCTCAGATGATTGGGCTATTAACTGTATTTCATTTCAGGGAAAGATAGATAACCACTATCCCTCTGACAAACTTGTACAGTTCCTTGACCACCAAGCGGTGATTTTCCCTAAAGTGACTAAGAACATTCCCATTCCTCAAGCACCACTGATTTTTACAGATGGATCCTCCTCTGGGGTTGCAGCCTTTAATATAGGTGGACAGGTCTCTAAGTTTCAGACCAAATTCTCAGCACAGTTGGTAGATTGGTTGCTGTTATTCAAGTCTTTAAGACCTTCCCAGATTGTGCCTTTAATCTTTTTACTGACAGTGCATATGTAGCTCAATCAGTGCCTTTGTTAGAGACCGTTCCCTTTATAAGGCCGTCTACCCACGCTTCCCCCTCTTTTCTGAGCTTCAAGAAATAATTTTGGCTAGGTCCCATCCATTCTTTGTAGGTCACATACGTGCCCACTCTGGTCTTCCTGGACCCTTAAGTGAGGGAAATGACCTCGTTGATAGGGCCACCCGAGGGTCTCCACTTACCTTGGCGACCTTGGCCTTGCCTTCTGATCCTGTACAACAGGCACAAAAAGCCCACCAATTGCATCATCTAAATGCCCAGACCCTCCGACAGATGTTCTCTATTACCAGAGAACAGGGACACCAGATAGTGTGTCAGTGCCAGGGATGTCTCACCCTCCTACCTGAGTTACATTTGGGGGTGAACCCTCATGGCCTCACCCCAGGAGAGATATGGCAAATAGATGTTACTCATTTTGTCCCTTTTGGTAAGCTTAAATATATACATGATTCTATTGATACCTTTAGTGGTTTTCTTTGTGCCTCACTACAATCTGGTGAGGCTACCAAAAATATTATTAGTCATATTATTTCTTGCCTTGCCTTTATGCCCATACCTAAGATACTTAAGACTGATAATGGCCCTGGATATACCAGCGTCTCCTTTAAACAGTTCTGTGCCCAGCTTAATATTAAACATGTCACTGGTATTCCATATAACCCCCAAGGACAGGGCATTGTAGAAAGGGCACATCAGACCTTAAAGAACATGCTCTTAAAATTACAACATTCAGTGGGCATTTTATACCCACAAAGGGGAATCATAAAATTTTGTTAAATCATGCACAATTTTTCTCAATTTTTTGACCCTTGATGAAAACGGAAAGTCTGTAGCAGATAGGTTCTGGCATCCTACTACAGCAGACTCCTATGCCAAAGTCATGTGGAAAGATCCGTTGACATAAAGTGGAATGGTCCTGACCCAGTCCTTATCTGGGGGAAGGGACACGCGTGCATATATGATTCAAAGAACAAGACGCCAGATGGCTACCAGAAAGACTGGTAAAGTTGCCTAACTCTACCCCAGGGATACCCCCTGAGAATGGTTCTTAACTGTGCTTCCTTTCAGAAAGATGCATCCAGTTGCCTTATTTCTCCTACTCCTCCTGCTCATACTTCAGATTTATCCAACTGTGAGTATTAAATCCCAACACTCCCCATATCAGATTTATAACTTTACTTGGGTCATAATAAATCAAGCAGGATACATTGTTAATTCCAGCTCTTCACTTGGAACCCAGCCTTCATGGCCCTCTTTAGAGGTGGATCTTTGTGCTCTTGCCCTGGGAGCCAGTGCAGATTGGGGGACCCCCTCTCATTATTGGCCCCAACATCAGCCTGTTGATGCACCTAACCCCAATTATGATGGCCACCTTATAGGATGTAATTCCTTTGATAGGAGAATCTCCTTGGCCAATGATTCATCTGGCCTTTATGTATGCCCTGGGCCTACTCACCGTGGTCACTCTCAAAATTATAAATGTGGCTATAGCTCTGATTATTATTGTGCATGTTGGGGCTGTGACACCACAGGAGATGCATATTGGAGACCCCATTCTTCCTGGGATTATCTCACTTTAAGGAGAAAGTTTCTACATACATATTTACAGGATAAACTAGGAATTAAGACCGCCCAACCATTTAGATCCTGGTGTGCATTCAAATGGTGTGTCCCTCTTCTTATATCCTTTACGGATGTAGGAAAGAGTAAAGACTGGACAGGCCAAGGGTATGAATGAGTCTGCGTCTAAGAGAATGCTCGACCTTTTCACTCACCTGCTCAGACCTGGGACTCATTTTTAGAATTAAGCTCCTTAAGAGTATCCCTAATGAAAATGTTGCTGCTGTGGGCCCTAATTCTGCCCTACAGCACCCTCGGCCACCAGCCAAGCCCGTCACCAGGCCTGGAACTATTGCTCCAGCCATTTTATCTCTCCCCACCTCCCCCCAGGTTGCCTTATTCCAGCCCACTATATCTGCGGGTCCTCCCAATTCTGCTGACCTTATTATTTCTTTGGCAAATGCCTCCCTTAAAGCTATTCATAATACCAGTGAATATCAATATCGAGAATGTTGGATTTGTTTTTCACCTACTCCCCCCTTTTATGAGGGAATAGCTATTTTTACCCCTCTCTTTTTTTCTGATAATAGCAATTTATTATTATGGGCCACTTCACCTCAGGGAGGTCTCACTCTTGGTTGCATTTCGGGCATGGGCCTTTGCCTTTTGGGGCCCTCTATGCTTCCCCCCCAAGATTTGGTCCCTATTTGCAATCAGATATTGATTTTAAATAATACCTTTTTATATACCCTGACATCCAATGATATATATTTTGCCTGTGCTTTTGGTTTGATTCCTTATATATATAATTCAATTCTGGTTTTTTTATATTTTAGAGATTGTGTAGTTGTTATTATTTTCCCATATTTCTTTATATATGATCCAGAGTCCTTCCTTAACATCATAGATTGAAGAGCTTCTCTGAGAACCAGGAGAGAACCTCTGACTGCCCTCACCTTGTCTGTCATACTAGGAATTAGTGCCATTGGTGCAGACACGGATATAGCTTCCTTGGTGACTTTTAATAATCACTATACTTATCTCCAATCCCTCATTGATAAAGATTTAAATAATTTGAGGGAAGGAATACAAGACCTTAAGGACTCTGTGGCTTCTCTTTCTGAGGTGGTGTTACAGAACAGGAGAGGACTTGACCTTGTCTTCCTTGAGGAAGGGGGTCTCTGTGTGGCCTTCAAACAAGAATGTTGCTTTTACTCTGATAAGACAGGCCTTGTCCAAAATAGCCTGGACAAAGTCAAAAAGAGTTTAGAGGAAGAAAAAGAGACAGAGAACAACAAGAATCATGGTATCAAAATTGGTTCTCTACTTCACCTTGGCTTACTACTCTATTGCCTAGTTTATTAGGACCTTTTGTTGGTATTTTATTGCTTTTGTCTTTTGGCCCTTGGGCCTTTAACCATCTCACAAGTTTTGTTAAGAACCAGATTGATGCTGCCATTAAGAAGCCGGTTGAAGTTCATTACCATCAACTGAAGACTGAGGGAGATCCAGAAGTGAGTCTGCCGGAGACAGGCACAGCTGCCAGCCCCCCTGCCTCCCCCTATGGCTGACCCCTAGATTTCCACACCCTCAAGAAAAGTTCCTGGCATGCCTGGCTCTGCCCTCGTTGCTCTCGCTAGGGTGCCTGGCATCTTGATCATCCTGACAAAAATTGGCTTTTTTCTAAACTAAGGCCTGCCTTTGATGTGGTCCTCTAATATCGGGGAGTCTTCCATTATGACAATATTACACCCCAAATGACAAATGGCTGATAACCTAGACATTCACACAGGGATTAGGATGGCTGTGAGTTAGCCCAATGACGGGATTATTGTAGGTCCACTTCCCAGGGGTCCACCCAATGCAGCCAGAAAGGAGTGCGTGGTGCTGGGAGTGGGTGCAGCCTACATAGCCTAAGACAGGGTCCTCACCCTCCTTTCACCCACCTCGAGGTCCCTTGATGTTGCCCATTGTCGATAGCCTAAAGCCTTCGACCATCAACGTGACTCGTCTCACATTAATGCCTTGGGGTTATGAAGTCGTCTAAGACCCCCCCACAATTTGACCTCCAAATTCTAAACTCATGTAGTTGGGATTGATCACAGGATGCCTTCTCCATCTAAACAGAGAAGGGGGAGATGTCAGAAGCCAGGACCCTTGCCTCTTACCCTCACCCCCTACTTCTCCCAACCTGCACAATGTCTCCTGCAGCTTCATCTCCCTAGCAACCACAAGGTTCTGCTTGATAGTTACAAATAGATTTTTAGATGTAAAGCAGTGTACCGTATCTTTTGAAGTAGGCAGTTGGACCGACATTGTTTCAGGGCACAGACCAAGAAGACTCTGTACTGTCCCATCACCTGGACCGCTATTGTTTCAGGGCACAGGCCAAGAAGATTCTGTACTTTCCCATCACCTGGATCCCTCTTACCCCTCCCTTTGAAAAATGTATTATAAATAAGCACTTGGTGCCCAAATATATGACTCTTGACAAGGATCTGCTACCTTGAGTCCATTCTCTCTCTCACCCGTTCTTCCAGGTTGCAATCCTCCTCGTCCCTCATGAATAACCTAGGGCCCGCAGGTCGGGTCAAAGGAATATACTCCATGCCTATACTTAAGTATTTTATTTTAGATCTTAAAATGATAACCCAGAATAGTAATCACAATCCATCAATTGTCAACTTCACACATACTGGTAACTCTTGTGTCCACATGAAAACAACAACTAGGTAATAATAATGCCTAACACGATACAGTTCTCCTTCATACAACTTCACATCCATAAGGTTAGGTGGATGGAATCTTGCACTAATGTCATCATTCCTTTAATACCATTTAATATCACTGATCACAGAATTTAGCTTCATTCAATTTCCTGGTTAGATTTTCTTTTTTGACCTAACATTTTATACTTTTTCTTTCTAAGATTACTATGCTTACTCAAATCATGATGAGACTAAACATAGGCCAAAGGCTTTGCTGGCTTCACTGTAACTTCCTTTGTCAATGCAATGAACATCATCCTCTTTACCTTATCTTCAAGGACACTACAGAAAAAGGGCAAAAGGCAGCAACATTCTTCTGCAAAACATCATAAAAACTATACACAAAGTTCAAGTCACCCTCAGTACATATGTGTTCTACTAGCATGGCCCAGTAAGTTCCAATTAATGCATATGAAATCCAAAGTCTAAAAATTCACATTGCTCCATAAAACAAAACAAAATACCAGGTCAGGCCTATCATAGCAATGCTTAAGTCTGGGGAACCAACTTCTGTCTTAGATAGAATTTCTATTGCTAAGAAGAGACATTGTAACCAAGGCAACTGTGTTAAAGGCTGTGTTAATATTTAATTGGACCTGGCTTGCACTTTCAAATGTTTAGTCCATTGCCATCATAGCAGGAATGTCAGCATGCAGGCAGCCATGATGCTGGAAAAGGAGCTGAGAGATCTGCATCCTCATGAGAAGGCATCCAGGAAGAGACTGTCCTCCAGACAAGTGGTAGGAGGGTCTGTTTTGTACTGGCCTGAGCTCCAAAGACCACCAACATAGTAATTCAATTCCTTCAAAAAGGTAACATCTACTCCAACAAGGCACATCTCTTAATATTGCCATTACTTAGAGTCAAACAAATTAAGATCACCACAATTTATTTCTACTATAAATTCTTTCATGCTTTTAAAAATGATTAGGACATGCAGAGTCTTTAACATGTTGATTACTTTCAGAAGGTTTCTCTCTCATATGTGTTCATTTCTGTATTCAGAAACCACTGTGGCACATAAACCATTTCTCAACTTTAGTACAATCAAAAGGTTTCTGCTCAGTTTGTGTTCTTTTATGTCTTTGGAGACTACAGAGATATGCACAGGCTTTACCACATTCACTCTATTCATAAGGTTTCTCTAAAGCATATGTTTTTTAAGTGTTTGTATAGTACAGTGACATGCAAAGGCTTTATCACATTGACTACATTTATAAGGTATCACTCTGCACATTTTCTTTTGTGTATTTCGAGATTATTGTGTTATGGAAAGGCTTTACCTCATTCATGACATTCAGTTTCTCTTCAGTATGTGTTCTTTTATGATAACGGAGACCACTGTGCCATGAAAAAGCTTTACCACATTGATTACATTGATAAGGTTTCTCTCCAGTATGTGTTCTTTTATGATATTGGAGAGCACTGAGCCATGAAAAGGCTTTACCACATTGATTACATTGATAAGGTTTCTCTCCAGTGTGTGTTCTTTTATGTCTTTGGAGAGAACTGTGACATGAAAAGGCTTTACCACATTGATTACATTCATGAGGTTTCTCTCCAGTATGTGTTCTTCTATGGTTTTGGAGATTACTATGATGTGAAAAGCCTTTACCACATTGATTACATTGATAAGGTTTCTCTCCAGTATGTGTTCTATTATGACATTGGAGACTATGGTGACATGAAAAGGCTTTACCACATTGATTACATTGATAAGGTTTCAGTATGTGTTCTTTTATGAATTTGGAGATGACTGTGACGTGAAAAGGCTTTACCACATTGATTACATTCATAAGGCTTCTCTCCAGTATGTGTCCTTTTATGTCTTTGGAGATTACTGTGCCATGAAAAGGCTTTTCCACATTGATTACATTCATATGGTTTCTCTCCAGTATGACTTCTTTCATGTCTGCAACAATAATGGGCACATGTGAAAGCTTTACCACATTCATTAGCCTGATCAATCATTTTAGTAATATGAATAAATTTTACAGTTGGTCTAATAATAAAGAACACTCAGATCTTAAGGTTTTATCACTTTGATGTTCACGGTTGTACTTGCTCACTGTGGGTTGCTTTACCTCTTTGAAAATACCTGTGATCGTAAGAATATGTACTACATAGCTCTTATTTATAGCCTCATTTTTCTATATGAGATTCCTATATGTTGTTTTTAACATGTCAAAAGAAATATGGGATAACTCAGAGCATTAAAACACTGATTGCATTCTTAGATTTTTCTGTAGTGTGTATCACACAACAGCAGCACTGTGAACCAGGATGAACAGAGGCATTTCCAAACTTCTAGTACCTATAGAGATTTTCTGCAATGTGACTTTGGGGATGTTCCCAGTAAAGTCAGAAAATCAATTAACTGCAAACAGCTATCATATTCAGCAAGTTTACCAAAGGCAGAATACTACATATCTTCTCTTTGTTCTGAAATAGATAGAGGTACATTGTTCCTTTTAATATCCCTAGGCTCACATGGTTTCATCCATTCTGACACTTGATATACCCATTAAAAAAAGAAGAATAACTGAAAGCTTTTCACATTGAATGCACACACATTGACTTTTTGTTCATTGTAGATATGATTAATGTTTCTCCAGGACAAAATTCTTGATTTTCATAAACCTACCACACTATAAACTGAATAATTTCACTACAATAATGAGTATGTCCAATTTTATCATGGAGTATTTGCTTATTAGAAGGTTATGGATACATGTTTCTTACTATTCAATGTGCAACATCTAAATATTATGAGACTATACAAATTGGTAGTTCCACAACAAAGTTCTAATGTAGATACAAATCAAATAAAGGAATCTCTTAAGACATTGTTTCCTTCTCTTCTTTCTTACAGAAATGCCTTGCAATCACCAGTCAGATAACATTGAGGTACATAGTTGTGGGAGAAAATTATAATCATAGCTACAATAAAATGACTGATATTGTACACACTTGCTTTCTTTTATAGCTTCCAGATCATATTAAAATTTTCTCACAGGCATATTTGTATCAGCTGAGACATTAAAATTACCTTTCATGACTTCTAGAAGTTTGACATTGTTCTTCAATATGGTGGACTTTCAAATTATAGCCTGAAACCAAGGTACCAGAAAATGAATGATATGGTATTGGAATTAGGCAAAATTTAAGTTACTCTGAATTTTCACAGCAATGAGCCTGATTTATTCAACTCAATATTACTTGTTCTCTATTGAAACAAGAGATGATCATCAGTAACCCAGAAACATTTTTCCCTTATTTTGAAAAGCAAAAGAAAATTCATAGTCTTACCTATAGCAGTGAGGTTCCAGTAGGTCTCCAGCATCACATCTTTGTAGAGATTCTTTTGGGAAGGATCCAGCAAATTCCATTCTTCTTCAGTGAAGTTCACATGCACATCATCATAAGTCACTGCATCCTAAAATATCACATACATGTTTACAACAGAAAGTCTGATACTGACATCACTTCAAAGCAAAGTTATGCTTCCTGGACAATATAATCTTATAATTCACATGATTCCTTCACTTATTTGCTGACACACAAATTATAATATAATCACCATGTCAGTTTAGAAGAAACTTGAAATATTGACACTTGGACCCTTGACAGAGGGTTCACCCATATCACTCCTGAACCCTTAGAATAGGATAAAGCCTTGCAGCACAAATGGCAACTGAGAGGGACACACAGGGGAAACAGGTCAACTGTACTGAGAAAACATCTGAAAAGCTGGATGAAAAATTACTAACTACAAAAGTGATGGGCAAGCTGTGTGTATTTGCTCATATCTTTAATCACAGAGGTACAGGCACGTGTATGTCATTGAGCTAGATGCCAGCACCGTCTATGCAATGAGTTTCAGGACAGCAAAACTTACATGTTAAGAACCTCACTCTGCTACAAAAATAAACCAGGAAACAAAAATGCTAGAATGAACTAACAGTTCTTTACTGAAGTTCCTACAAAGAATTATACATTCACTGCAGTTCTGTATTCATCTTGTATAAACATAAAGTGAACCAGTTTAAACAGCAACATTAATTAACTTGTACTAAAAGGGAATGTATGTTTAAACAGTTAAAAATTAACAGATGAAATTATTAGTAATGTATATATTTTGTTTTATTGGTTTTTTTGTTTTGTTTTGTTTTGTTTTTTCCGAGACAGGGTTTCTCTGTATAGCCCTAGCTGTCCTGGAACTCACTATGTAGACCAGGCTGGCCTTCAAGTCAGAAATCCACCTGCCTCTGCCTCCCAAGTGCTGGGATTAAAGGCGTGTGCCACCACCGTGTGGCAGTAATGTCTATGTTGATCAGAAATAAAGAATGTAGTTCAGGAAATGTAGCTCAGGTGTTGAAAGATCTTGCTGGTCTTCCACATAATGGTGGTCAATTTCTAGCATACACATATGGACCCACACCTGTCCATTTCTTGAAGATCAGGAGTTCTGAGGCCATCTTCTGACAACAGTAAAGATGAGGCACACATGTCATTCATGTTCATTCATCCAGCCATAATACACTTATTTATTCAAAAATTTCACAACAAACATAAGAGTTAGGCAGAACATCACACATCTGCAATTTAATGAATCTGAAGCATCAGATAATATTGATAACATGAGCAGAAGCCATGGGGAGAAATAGAATATAATGTATATATTAGGCCAAATTTCAAAATTAAAGATGTGGGTGAAGAGCAGCACAAAAGCATGTGCTTATTGAACAAAACTATGTCAGGGGGCTTCTGTGGTTTCTATGTCTACAATCAGGACAGGAAAGGCTTCACAGGGAAATTTGGTCTAGAAAAACAAAAACAGAATGAATAAAGTCAAAAATATAAAACCACAAGGTTTGCAAAATAGCATAGCATTGAACAGGAAATGTGTGCACAGTATCTTATGTGATTGAGGGACAGAGTCCAAATGGGGATTGGATGGGAACATGAGAAGAAAGCTGAAGGATCAGATTCAACCAGAGCACTGGAGACACCCAGAACAAAATTTATCCTGTCTAAAAGAAATGCAGAGGTAAAGTTGGAGCAGAAACTGAAGGAATGGCCAATAAAAACTCATTCAATTGGAGACACACAAGGACAAGCTCGAATCCATGAGATTATTAAGGATACTCTATGATGCTCCCACATAGGAGCCTTGCATAATTGTCCTTTGAGAGGCTCCACCCAGCATCTGACTGAAGCAGAAATGGAGATCTGTAGCGCGCAGCCTCGCCGATAAGGAGCACGCCACACTTCAGGATTCTTCTGACAGCATTTATTAAACAGCTCTCTTAATAGTGAGGTGGAGGAAGGACCCCTAGCTTAGAAAGCCCGCTGCTTAAATAGAGCTTTGTGAGACGTGCAGATCCCTCATTGGCTCAAATCTTTCATCCAATTGTCATACTCTGTTTTCGCGCCATGCGCAGGCGCATTCTCAAGTAAAGCTTCCGTGAAGAACCAGGAAGCAGAAGCCTGCGCCATCTTTTGGCAAATACGGCTCCTCACATCTCCCCCTTCCTTATTAAACTGCAACAACAATCAAGGTCTGTTAGGTCGCCGATCTAACCCACCGTTCTACCAGTAGGCGTTCAAGGCAGTTAAACAGTATGAGACCCTCCACACCTTTTATCCCGTGCAATGGGAACCTGAGCCCTGGGAAGTGTGGAGGACCACCACTAGGATACCTGGTGCAATGGGAACACGAGCCCTCAGGATATCCTGTTAAGTGATGGTGTCTCATTGTTTAAGCAGATTCAACCAGGCTTGAGGGGATATTCCTGCTCCACGACAAGCAATGCTTGCGTGATCATCACTTTATCCTTTTGATGTTGTTGTTTGAATTTACAGAGCAACCAGAGGGTAAACAGCACTCCCCCAAAGATTGTGCAGCCAAATAACGCTACCCCCACCTCAGTCCCCAAGTCCAGGGAATTGGGGCGCTGACTCCTCATTAACTTCTTCAAGCTGAACATGGGCATTGACTTTTAGAAGAGGAATGAGGGGAAGGGTAAATTGAAAGCATCTGAAGTCTGTCTTAACTGCATCCAGCTGGAAGTCCAGGGCATCAGTGAACATGCAGGTGATAAGATTCATTCTCCAAAGCTGTGTATTCTGCAATATACAAATCTCAAAAACAAATTTTAGTATCTAGATAAATTATTTTGTTTCTCTGAAATCTAGTGTTCTGGAGGCCTACCTCTGTCATGTCTGATCCATATAATTCTGGAAGACATAACTACTACCTTAATGACCTCATCAGAAAACACATAGAAAAACCTTTTTTTCCAAATTAGCCTTTCCTTAAGCCAGTAACCAGAAAAACCTTTACATTGAGTTTTTATCCAGAAAAATATAACTATATAACTCAGAATCACAACCATTTTGAAAGTTAAATCAATTAACATCATCATTCTGCTTAGCTCTGCAGACGGGACATACCCTGGCACGTAAGGCGGGTCCCGCCCATATCTCTCGGACTCATAACGAGCCACCTCCTCTTCTAGTTCCCTCTGCTCCTCCGAATTGAAAGGCTCAGGGGAACTCCCCTCCAATTAGGAAGTTAATGATGTGTCCTCCTCCTCCTCCCCCGAGGACGTCTCCTCTGAAGATGAGGAATAGGACGAATCTATTCTCAATTTGCTAAATTTCACTTTATTATGAGGATCCCTTTTTGGGGTATCCTCCTTTTCTTTGCTTGTGGTTGACCGCCCTATCTGCTGAGAGTTCTGGAACCCCAAGACTTTAACGTCCCTCATAACAACCGGTTCCTTCTCACAGCAGTTTCCAATTTTCCACTGAGAGTTCTGGAACCCAACAACTGGTTCCTTCTCACAGCAGCTTCCAATTTTCCGCTGAGAGTTCTGGAACCCAACAACCGGTTCCTTCTCACAGCAGCTTCCAATTTTCCGCTGAGAGTTCTGGAACCCAACAACTGGTTCCTTCTCACAGCAGCTTCCAATTTTCCGCTGAGAGTTCTGGAACCCAACAACTGGTTCCTTCTCACAGCAGCTTCCAATTTTCCGCTGAGAGTTCTGGAACCCAACAACTGGTTCCTTCTCACAGCAGCTTCCAATTTTCCGCTGAGAGTTCTGGAACCCAACAGCTGGTTCCTTCTCACAGCAGCTTCCAATTTTCCTCTTCTCATTCTTATTAGCGCTCTCTCCCTTTTCTGCTTCTGATAGGCTATCTTGTTGTTCCACCAAAACTTTCTGTCTCTCTTTCACTTTTTCTTGGCAATTAGCGTCTTCTATGCAAGCTCTAACCATTTTATATATTTGCCATGTCCTTGGTCTTAACTTCCCTTTTTCCTTTTCACTAATCAAGTCAGCTCCGAGTTTATCCCAGGTGTCCTTAGATAAGGATCCGGTGGTAGTAATAAACCACGGAGCAACTCGTTCCACTTCCTTTAAAAAATTAATCAAAACCCTTCCCGGAATCTTCAAACCATTTTCCTGCAGCAACGCCTGTATCACTGCGAGAAGCGGCTTTATTTGCTGTTTCCCCATGCTTCCTTTATCTACAGGAGTGGACGAACTAGCACAGTTATCTACCTGTGACTTACAGTTCCTATAAACACGGGGGGGGGCGGGGGAAGGGGGTAAGTGCACTCTTTCCCCTCTTGATAATCACTAAGACACAAACAACAAGCAAGGACTATCGCCACCCAAACAGAAAGAGCAATGGTAAGCCAAACAAGATCCACCATACCTTGCAGAAAAGCGTCTAGACTCTCCGCGCTGCCAGTTCTGAATCCTCTGCGAGCTTACAGGGTCCTTCGTTACTGGTCAAAACTCCGAGACTTTCGGCTTCAACCCCGGGTTTCTGCACCAAATGTAGCGCGCAGCCTCGCCGATAAGGAGCACGCCACACTTCAGGATTCTTCTGACAGCATTTATTAAACAGCTCTCTTAATAGTGAGGTGGAGGAAGGACCCCTAGCTTAGAAAGCCCGCTGCTTAAATAGAGCTTTGTGAGACGTGCAGATCCCTCATTGGCTCAAATCTTTCATCCAATTGTCATACTCTGTTTTCGCGCCATGCGCAGGCGCATTCTCAAGTAAAGCTTCCGTGAAGAACCAGGAAGCAGAAGCCTGCGCCATCTTTTGGCAAATACGGCTCCTCACAGAGATCCACAGTCAAACATTGCATGAACCTTGGTAACTCTGATGGAAGAGTTGGGGAAAGGATTGAAGGCCCTGAAGAGGACAGGAACTCCACAGGAAGAGCAACAGACTCAACTAACCTTGATCCTTGGGGACATTCAGAGACTGAGCCACAAACAATAACACACACAGGCTGGACAAAGGACCCTGGCCCATATGTAGCAGATGTGCAGCTCAGTCTTCATGATGGTCCTCCAACATTTGTACCAGGAGCTGTCCCTAAAGCTGCTGTCTATCTTTGGAATCTGTTCCCTTAACTGGGTTGCCATGTCTGGCCTCAGTGGAGAGGATGCACCTAACCCAATAGAGACTTGATACACCATCATGGATACCCAGGGGCCACACCCTCTCAAAAGTCAAACAGGAGGTAAAGGAGGAACTCTGTGAAGGCAGGTGACATAGAGTAGGGTCATCACTAAGTTCATAGTCATTTGATTTATAACAGCTTGAAACTGGAAAGAATCCAGATGTCCCTCAACCAAAATATGAATATAGAAAATATGATTCATTTACAAAATGAAACATTATTTAGTTATCAAATACAAGAATATCATGAATTTTGCAGGCAAATGGATACAACTACAAATTATTATCTCAGTGAAGTAACCAAGATCTAAAAGCACATGCATGTATGTACTCACTTACAAGTGAATAATCATAAAATACAGGAAACCCACACTACACTCCATAGACCCAAAGAAACTAAAGAAGAAGGAAGTCTGAAATGAACACAGCTAAATCTCACCCAGAAGGGGGAGTAAAACAATCATAGGAAGCAAATGGAAGAGAGATGGATGAGAGAGCAGACAAAAAATGGGAATTGAGGAGAACCAGGAAAGGTGTGGTGAGAGAAAACAGAGGGCCAGAAAGAGAAAATGAATCAAAATCTGCAGCTGGGTGTTGGGGACGGGGTACATTTAGGATGTGCCAGAGACCATAAAAAGGTACCAAGGAGTCTAAGGTTGATCTTAGCTGAGATGCATAGCAGTTAGATATGGACACTGAAGAGGCCAGCTCTTGCAGTCAGGCAGGACACACAATGGAGAGTTAAAGACACCAACCAATCCTATTGTCTTTCTACCCAAAATTTGTCCTGTCCACAAGAATACAATCTACAACATAGATTCTGTAAAGCAGCAATATTAGGCTGTTGTTGTAGTTCTAACTTGCTACTTTGCTGCTGTGATTGAATCCTCTAAGCAAAAGCATCTCAGGTAATAAGCGGTTGTTCTACATGGTTCAGTCAGATCACAGTCCATCATTTTGGGAGCTTAGATTAGAAACTGAAGGCAAAAAGCATGGACACACACTATCTCCTGGATTGCTCTTTTGCTTGGTCACTGTCTCATGCTCAGCCTGCTCTCTCATCCAGCCCAGGACCACTTGCTTAGGGATATTGCTACCCTCAGACAAAGAGTCTTCCTAATCAATCATTAACACTATCTCTCACAGACATAGCAATCAGCCATTCTGATGAGGACACACCCTCTAGAGAGGTTCCTTCAGATGACTGTAGCTCTGAAATGCTGAGAACTGAAAACAACTATGACAGACACAATAATAAATGAGGAAGTTGTTACAACATAAAACCAATGATTTAACCATATCAATTACAGGAGCCCCAGCCACCACAAGAGGGAGTTGGAGTTGTGGCTGAGCAAGAACAAAATAGCGAGCTCACCTGGCTCACAGCAGGGAAGGATTCACTGGAGTGGGGAGCTCAGAGGCTGTGCTGAGCTGGGGTGAGGTGTCTTTAACCCTGGGTTCCCAGGCCAGTTCTACCAAAGAGGAGGCTAAAACAGCTGGAAGGTGGACAGAAAAGCAGATTGTCCCACACAACTGAAAATGGCCACCAACAAAGGACAGGATCTCTGGTCTAAGGAAAATATGCTAAATTTGTGAGAATTGATGAAGAACAACCTTCCATCTTATGACAGCTCCAAGTTCAAAACCACAGAGTCACATATGAACTGGGCAGAGGGTAGTTCAGGAGGTGGGAAATGAAGTCTTTGTCTTTCTACCCTGTAAAACAAGGTAGGCAGAGCCTGAATTTGCCCTAAATGCTGTATCGAAGAGCTCTCTGTCATGGACTAGTCAATGGGTCTAGAAGGATTTAACCCAAGGTATGGGGTTAGTAACTAAATTCATTGGGGTAGTGTCTGTCTCATTTCCTCAGTCAGAAAATAACAAAATGCCACACACAAAATAGATAGCCACAAGGGGACATAAAGTCTACTCAGTAGATTGCTCCACTTAGAGGAGAAAATGAAGATAGGAAGGTAGCTGTCAGCCCTGTAGCAGGGTTCTAAGTCTGTTCTAACCTCCCCAGAAATTAAGATCATGGACATACCACCCCCTACACCAGGCTCTGAAACTTTTTCCAAGCCCTTTGTGGCTTCAACTCTCCAAGGCATCCACTATACTTTGCTACCACAGTTACTTTAGTCATCTCCCTCTGCAAATAATCAACAAAAAATCCAAAAACCAAGGCACACAGACACAAATCTGACAGATAAGACACTGACGCAAAGAACAACAATGACACTTCAGCCTTCAGTTAGGATTCCTTAAGGTTTCAGGGTTCCAGTCCATGCACCAAGATGTTGTGCCCAAGTCACTGGGACCCTAGAGACCACCAAGAACCTATTGCAATGCAAATACACAAAGGTCTGTACTTTGAGCTCAGTAACAAGGATTCTCCACAATCAATCTCACATCAGGTCCAAACTGAGAGACCGAGTCTAGGGGTGCTGAGTATTTATTGTAGTTACAGCAAGATTGGGCATTAACATACAGGTCACCAACTTAATTTTTTAGAAATGGCATGTCTGGCATAATTTGCAAGAACCAAACAAGGAGATAAAACCATCTGACAACTATGATGGGTAGGATAACTTTTTTCCTCTTTAAGGTTTACTAGTTATCTATTTGAAGCTAAACCCTGCTGTTGTACCTTATCTGGTGATTGATAAGAGGGTTTGTCATAAGATGTTTGCTCAAGTGGACTTTGTGCAATCTCAAAAACAGAGTTGGTTGGACTTCATAAACTCATCTTTTTGACTAAGCCCCTTATTATCAAAACATACTACTGTTTACCTGCAAGTCATGCCTGACAGTAGAGCAGGTACTTTACCCAAAGACCTACCTCACTGTCTGTTACTGCAAACCCTAATATCAGTTGCCCTGACAACTGGCACAGAAGACCAGTGGCCTCACCTTTGGAAAAGAATATCAGTGGAAATTACCTCTCCCCTTGTGCATGCCTCCTAAAGATACTGCAGACAATCCCCACTTGCCCTTCCTTTCCTGCCTCATCCCTGTATCATAGCACCCACTTGGGCAGATACTTCCTGTTCACCCACATGCCATGTCTGAAAGGACACAAGGTAAACTTTCTTTAGATCTACCACACTATTTGTTATCTCAAATGCAATTTTCACAATTTTACTGTACTAATCAACAGAAGGAGCTTAACATCACTAATGACAAAGTCTCCTTGTAGATTACTAAGATCATCTCTTCCTGCCCACCTCTTCTCCCAGCTTTCAACATTAGCAAGCATTCCCTCTTGAACATAACAAACAAACATGTTAATAAAAAAGGCACCACTCAGCCAAAGCTCTTTTCAAATCCATACATAAAACAGTAACCCAGGAACAAAACTCCCACCCAAACAAGAGAAATCCAAAATCATTATCCAAATCAATAATCACTTCAAACCCAGAGGACTAGACACCACCATTGGAATATAATAAATAATAACCAGGAAAATATGTCAGCAAGAAATCCAAGCTATCCTATCACAGCAGGTCATGAGAAATTAAAAAAAACAGATATGGTACAAAAGAGGTTGTTTGGGGACAGGAAGATGAGTGAGAACCTGGGGGAGGGATAGTGGCACAGAAGAGGACCTGCAGACAGGCAGACCAACAGGGAGCAGAGAGACCTGAGAGTCGAGAAAGAGAATAGAGAGGGGCATGTGCAGAGAACAGAGACAGGGAACAAACAGAGAGAGTTGTGTAGCTGGTGGTCCCTGTATATAAAGCACACCTGACAACAGCAGCAGGTGATGGAGGCAGGGAAAGACTAAAGCAGTTGCTAAGTCCCTGAGAGCAGAGCATTGAAATTACCTGTGCACTGACAACCACAGAGGTAAGGTTCACAGAGGGAACAGGAAAGGAAGAGAGGGTCTCAGACAATAAAGATGAATAAAACAAAATGGATACATCAGTCAATAATAAAAAAAGGTTGAGTCTAAAAGTTTCCTGGTACTAAACAACTAGGACAACTAGGAATTCGAAATGTTTTGGGCAGATTCAGAATCAGACAAGATAGTGAAGTTACCCAGAGGTCACCTCCTGATCTAACAAGTGAGGAGCATCACCAGGGACCTCACAGGTGGTCACATCTAGCTGATGCTTCCCATGCAGCCCTAGAGAGGATCCAGCACCCCAGCTCCCACTGCTCAGCCGCCTGCCCCTGCCCATTGTGGGCCGTGATCCTGTGCTCACCATGACTCAATTTCAGAGCTTCCCTGAGGTCTCCACACAGCACCCACAGCAGAGCTCAGAGCAGGGCACAGATGACCATTCAAGCCTGCACAGGAACAGGAAACTTGCAGAGTGGCACCCAGAAGAATCGGCCTCCTTGTCTGATTGGCAGGTCTGCCAGGGAGCCTTGATTGGCCAGTGAGTCTTACCACTCCTCAAGGTTAAAGTGTGCTTCTGGGCCAGGGTCAGATGTTTTCTAGAGCTGAGGAGGGGTTTGCACTCCATTAGCTTTGGTTTCTGTCTTCAAAGAGGAATCTCACCCCACCCAGCCCTGGGAGAGAACCCAGCATTGCAGCTCTGGCTGTTCAGCTGCCTGCACCTCCCCTCTGAGAGCAATGATCCTGCAGTTACCAGGACCTGACTCCATACCTTACCTGAGCTTTCCTCACAGCACTTGCCTTCTTCTTCCTGTCATCAAGGTGAACAGCTTCCATAGCTCAGTACTCAGTGTGCAGTGCAGGTATCAATCTGACCCACAAGTCAAAGGATGCACTGGTTATTTCTTTAGAATTCTGTCTAAACTCCACCCCAGTTACCTTGCAACAGCCAGGTATGCTCCTCCTCATGGTTACCTGGCAAAAGCCAGGTAGGACTGACCCCCTGTAAAGGTGGCTGCTTACCCCTTCCTCTCCCTTTTGATCTCTTGCTCTCTCTTTATCTTGCCATCTTAGGTTCATCAATTGCCCACTCTCTTCCATTCCCTTCTCCCCTCTTTCTCCACATGCTCAAGCCAGGCCTCTACTTTTCTACGTTCTGCCTCTCTCTGTCTTTGCTTGCCTCTACTACCCTCTTAACTCCCCTCCCCATGTCCTAAATATACTATATTCTATACTATAATGTCATCTGGCTGGTTCATCAGGGAGAAAAGATATCTCAGCATGTCTGCAGAGACATCTCTTTACCCGACACCTCCCCCACATACATAGAAAACATTCAGTCTCTCTTTAAAGAGGTAACTGTGGGGAGCAGCATACCTGGTTATCACCAGGTAACTGTGAGGTAGAGTTTTAGACAGAATGCTAACACTAAAGAGGGATTTTAGGAAACAAGAGTCTAGTTTTGTTTCTTCATGCTGGGCTCAGGGAAACTGCAGCTTCCTTTCACCAGGTGACAGGTATCAATCAACCCTGAAGAAAAGCCAGAATCAAAAGGGAAACACAGGTGAGCTCTATAGTTAGCCAGCACATCTTCATTAGTGTAACAGTGGAGAAAACAACAGTTGTATTAGTACAGGTTCTGTAGATAAACATAGCTCAAATCATAGAATAAATCTTTGTAAACAGAAATGCTATTTAATAGAATGTCCCAATAAATGCTGTTTGACAAGGGAAATTAGATCAAGGAAATCAAGAACTGGTTGATTTCATGCTGCAAGATATTACAGCTGATATTCAGTGTATGCCAGAATTCTGAAGAAATAAGTACTTACTAATACCAGTTTTAAAATGCAAATAAACAAACAAATCATCTTTGTTTTGTACAAAAAGTAGGGCCAATACAAAAAACAAAAACAGAAACAAAAACACTGCCCTGTTCAATGTCCTTTATATGTGTCGGTTGTCAAAAGAATCTATAGCCCAGATTAAAGGTGGATCTGAACATCTCAAAAGAGCAAGATTAATAAAGGCTTTCTCACTTCAAAAATTGTAATAAAAAATATGCCCCACAACAAGCAGGATTTGAGTTAGGGTTAGGGGATTAGACAATCATGGGTAGGATTAGAATAAGGGTTTGTAGAATTGGATTTAGGAAGTTAGGAAATTAAGAGGTGAGGGTTAGGTTAGGGTTGGGCTCAGGGTTAAGGTTAAGGTGGCCATCATTATTCTTGATGGTCCCACTGAGTCAATATTATCCCTATTACACAAAGAAGAAATATTTTGGGGAGCCGACTTTTAGCAGAAAGTGGGTAGATCAACTTTGCAGCCATCTGGAACCATGCACCCTGATGAAAGACTTGGTTTTCAAAAGCCTATAACAGCTGAAGCACACTCTGATAAGAATATTGTTTATCCCACATAGCCTGTTTTGCTGTTTACTGACCCCAGCTGCCTGGTGCACATGGTAAAGTGTTTTCACCTGTGTTCTCCTGCCTGCATTTATATATACCCCAGATTTCCTTTCAATAAATGAGACAGGAAGAGAGAGAGAGGGGACGAGACTTAAGACCTGACCACACACCCTGTCTTGTCTCCAGTATTTGTGTCTCCTGCCCCTCCGGCTCTACTCTCTCTCTCTTGACCAGAGCACTTAGCCCCCAAAGTGTTGAGGCACAGTGGAGCCCTCAACAAAATATCATGCCTAAAAGGTATTCATTTTATATCTTAATGGTTTGTTTTATTCTTATTCTAATAGCTTCTCTCTTACTTAGAGAAAAACTTCTCAAAAGAACCTAAAAGTTATCCCAGCTATTTGCATCCAAAACTAGCATACTAACAAAGGAAGCAAAGACTTTGATATTCACAGAACCCCACAGATAATCAAAGGATAAGTTGCCAAGAGCCACACAGCCTGCTGCCAGCAAAGAACATTTATGCTGCCCTATGCTGCGTCTCACTGTTAGCTATTGCTGCAGTTAATTTTCTTCTGAGATAAAATGCCCTCAGTACTCTTCTGCTCTAGGCATGTCTGGTTTAACTTCTCCCCAACCTAAAAATATGCTTATTAAAGATTTCTATTTGAAGTTTTCACTTGAGAATGAAAATTCTGAAACAGAAAACCCACAGACACAATAGACACAAATTCATGTCTTATAAATTTTGACTTTTTATTAATTACACGTAGAATATACACCTGAGACATGATTTGTTATTTACATGATGTACTTAATAGCAAATGAATTAAAAGTAAATTAAATTTGTTAACTTGACCCTAGTTCATTTTGTTCCTGATGAAAATATAAATTGATATGAAAGAACAAAAATATATTTAATCAATATATCCACACAGGTAGAATAAATATAAAATGGTAATATTGGTCTGAAACTTTCCTTGGAATAGGAACAACTGGAAGCAGCAGCCAGGTACATTTTTTTTATTATGAATACCCTCCCCATTTCACCATTGTTTTGTGGAGAGGATTCAGTCCTGCATGGTGGAAATCTGCTAGGTAGCCATGTTGGTCACAAGTTAGTCTGTGGGGCTTACTCTGTTGCTGACCTCCAATTCCTCTGTCATTTTTATGTGAATTTAGTCAAGGACAACTTTATATGAATAATAGAAACAGCTATGATATACTGAATGTCTATCTCCTTAGAGCTAAGCTCCATAAAGATTATCACAGCTGATCTGCACAGTCACCATGTAGGAGAAGTCCTAGTATCCTCCTTTGTGTATAAGGAGACCAAGGCTCAGAATGGTTCCTCTACCCCTTCTAAATTCTCACAGGAATGAAGTAGCAAAATGAAAAATCAAAGTCAGACCTGAATGTTAAACGAATGTTTACCATTGTACATTTTTCTGTTTGTTCATTGGGCTCCTAGATGGCATTTCTGAAAGCAAATCCTGAATGCAATTCATGATCCCCATACACCTGAGGCTTTTCAATAAATTATAAACACTGCAGACTGCTGCAGACGCAAGAAGAGGTTCAGACTGCTGCAGAGGCAAGAAGAGGTTCAGGCTTGCGTATGACTACTTTTCTCAGCTTCCTATCCTGATGTCAAAAGTGCCCAAGGTCTGGACCCTATTCTAGTTTATAAAGCAAGATGGATGATTCATTTTGACAAAATAGTGTGAGGTGATAAGAGGTGACAACATACAGCTAAGAACAGTATTGGTTTAAAAGTATGGAGTGTTTTCTGGAAGTTTCCATGTAGCATTGTTGGATTAGAGCTGATACACACACACACAAACATATACACAGACACACATACACACAGAAATACACACACATACACAAACACACACACACACACACACACACAATTTTCTGAAGTGGATTATAGTTGCAAGTAACTGAAACCATGGATAAGTGTACTAAATATTATTCCAAATATGCCTTAAAATTTCTGATTCTGGTTCAATTGGTAACCAAACTAAACTCTGCTCCTCTGCAAGAGTAGCAAGCACTCTTAACAATTGTGCCATCTCTTTGCCCTAGCTTATTCTGAAAGTAGAACTTAATAGATCCCTTGCCCTTTCCCCCTAAATAACAAATAAAACAACTCAAGTGTTAGACACTCCACAGGTTACCTCACCAAGTAATACTAAGATTGTCTAAGTGAAATTGCCCTTTACTAGTTAACTGATTGCTAATTCTAATGGCTAATTTAGATGGCTTTTTTCTGCAGGTACCCTTGCATGCCAGCAGAGGGCATCAGATCCATTTGTCATGAGCCACCATGTCTTTGCTGGGACTTGAACACTGGTTTTCTGAGCCATCTCACCACTATCTGTTTACTGGTTAACTGTTCAAAAAGCAAGGACTTAAAAATTGGATCAACTAGTTAATCAAAAAATAGTTGAACAACTGACATGGCAAGACCACATTTTTGTGAGGAATGGGTTGCAGAGTGCTTTCTACATGATCCTGAATTATTTAGGTTTGGGCTCCTCTGGAATGTTCCACTATTTTTATGTTATATATCCTTGACAATCCCTGGTACACACACCCCCTTCTCACTCCCCTGGTTTATGGTTTTCACTTTTTCAAAAGCCCCTCAGCTTGCTGGTCTTTTGTCAAACTCTACTCCTGGGAGAGTGAGCTGTTTGACTGTTGGTTGCCAACTCTCCTCCCTAATAAACGTCTGCTGATTGCATCCAGGTATGGTGTCTTGTGAGTCTGTGGGTGGCCGTTACTTCCTGAGACTAGAGTAAGGGTTTCCCAAGTTTGGGGGGTCCTCATTCCTAACAATAAACTCTGCTATTCATGTTTTATTTCTCAAAATAGAATGCATGCTCCTAACCACAAAAGAACAAATGGCTGTGATAATGTTGACCATACAACCTACATTCTGTATCATATGACATAAAGTGACAACAACAAAAAAAATGTGATTGGGAGAAAAATGTAGCTGCAACTTGGCACAGGACTTTGTGGTTTTGACTTTTGGAAGCTATATAACTTTCTGGTTCAGGGTGGGGCTGAGGCTGGGGTATTGCAGCTAAGCTTCTGAGTATAATTTTGTGGCTCTGATTTATCAGTAATGACTTGATTACAATAAATTCTTATCATTTCCCTTGTCCTGTGGTTGAGTTGTGATGGATCTCAATGGACCCTGTGATGTAAAGGCAGTATGTAACCACTGTCCAGTATGAATAGTTCATAATGATGAAGACTACAGAGGTGTGCAAAGGCTTCATTATACTAAACATGTCCATTAGGACTCTGTGGGTGTGTCCTGAGTCACAGAAGGTGTATTTAAGACTCAAGGGTGTGTCCTGACACACAGGGGGATGTGTGTAAAACTCAGTTAACGTGTCCTGAGTCACAGGGTGCATGTTTAGCACTCAGAAGGCGAGTCCAGAGTCATGGGGGCCATGCTTAAGACTCAGGGGCATGTCCAGAGTCACAGAAGGTATGTTTAAGATTGAGGGGGGCATGTCCTGAGTCACAGTGTGTATGCTTAAAACTCAGGGGGTGTGTCCTGATACACAGGGGGTGTGCTTAAGTCTCAGGAGGTGTGTTCTGAGTCACAGAGGGTGTGTCCTGAGTCACAGTGGGGCAAGCTTAAGAATCAGGGAGCTTGTCCAGAGTCACAGAGAGTTTGCTTAAGACTCAGGGAGGGCCGGGCGTGGTGGCGCACGCCTTTAATCCCAGCACTTGGGAGGCAGAGTCAAGCGGATTTCTGAGTTTGAGGCCAGCTTGGTCTACAGAGTGAGTTCCAGGACGGCCAGGACTACACAGAGAAACCCTATCTCGGAAAAAAAAAAAAAAAAAAAAATAATAAGGGGAGTGTGTCCTGTGACACAGGAAGCTTGTTTAGAACTCTGTCCAGAGCCACAGGGGGTGTGTTTAAGACTCAGGAAGAATGTCCTGAGTAACTGGAGGAATGTCCTGAGTCACAGGGAACATGTTCAGGGCATGTTTAAGACTCAGGAGGCATGTCCTGTGTATCTGGAGTCATGTCCTCTGTCACAGGGGGCGTGCTTAGACTCTAGCATGTATTTTTTCATGAGAATCAAGACTAGAGGATTGTGCAAAGGCTTGACCATATTAAATACACTCACAGGATTTCTGTCTTAGTGTTTCCATTGCTATGAAGAGAAATCATGAACAAGGCAACTCCTATAAAAGCAACAGTTTAATTGGGACTGGCTTACAGTTTCAGAGATTTAGTCCTTTTTCATCATAGCAGGAAGCAAGGCAGGTATGCAAGAAAACATGATGCTTGGGAAGAAGCTGAGAGTTCTGCATCTTGATCCAAAGGCAGCCAGGAAGAGACTGTCTTCCAGGGAGCTAGTAGGAGGGACCATTGTGGGCTGTGCCAAACTTCAAAGGCCAACCCCACAGTGATGCACTTCCTCCAACAATGCCACATCTCATAATAACTTCCTCCTACTCCCTTAGACAAGCATATTTATACTACCACATTCCACTGCCTGGCCCACATATGATTGTGCAAACACATGATTGTATAGGGACCATATTTAAAAATAGCATAGTATAAAATATGAGAGGTTCAAATTAAAAGGCTCCATCATCTATACCAGTCTCATAAATGTTAAAAGTCCAAAGTTCAAAGTCTCTTCTGAGGCCATTCCAATCATGTAACTACAATCCCCTATACTTTCAAAAATAAAGCACATAATATCCATCCAAATTCACAGGATATAGGTCACCATTCCTAATCACCATTGTGAGGAAATACTGGGCCAAAGAAGACAAAAAGCCAGCAAGGCAATCTCCAAACTCTGCATCTCCATGTCTGATGAAAAAGTGTTCTTCAGATCTCCAACTCCTTTCTGCTCTGCTCACTGCAGCACAATTCGTTCTCTTTGGCTGATTATATTTTCTGAAAGTATTTTTCCTGAGAAGGTATCCCACAGTTCTGTAACCTAAAACTTTTGGGGTCTGCAAAATAATTTCAAAATTACAGCTTCTTGTTTCAGTATCTGTGATCCACAGATGATCTTCTGTGCTCCTCAAAAGAAGCTGGGTCTCATCTCCAGTTCTTCCCTCTATCATACACTAGGTTCTGCTTGACTCCACTCAACTCCCGCTGCTGTTCTTTCTGCTCATCCCACAGGACTTACATCTTCAACATGCTGGGTTCTTCTGTGACAAACAGTCTTCACTATGTTCCTCTCATGCTCTCTTCATGGTGCCAAGCCTTAGCTGCACTGCATGAAACATTCATGCCTTAAAACCAGTGCCACCTGGGTGAGTCTTACACAGGACTGAGTCAAGCTGCACCACAAGGGACAACCTTGGCTACCTCTGGAATACAACTCCTTTCTCCTCTCAGAAAACACTTACCAGAAGATGTCACCTCAGTGATTCTGGTTTCTTCTTCATCCCCACTAATTTTTTTAACTACAGCCAACCAGCTTCAGTTGTCTCAGTTGTCCCTTCTGTTTTTGCCTCTTAAAGCAGAGTCACATGGACAAACCAGCTGAGTTCCTCTGCTTGCTGGGGCTGTAACATGGCCCATTCTATTGCTTCATCACCAGCTTTCTATTTTTCAACAACTTCACTGCCTAAGCTCAGCTGTCCTTGAACTTGCTCTGTAGATGAACCTTGAACTCAGATCTGCATGGCTCTGTCTTCTGTATGTTGAGTAATACATGTGTAACACTTTGCCCATACCTAAGCTTTTCATTACCTAAAACTTTTTCTGTACTAGGTGACTTGAATCAGAGATCTGCTTGATGTTCATCTCCTGGGATTTAAGGTGTGTACCACCATTACTGGACCTAAGTATATCCTATATCCTTTTAGACTTTAAATTGAAAACCCAGTATAGTAATCATTATCCGTCAATTGTCAATTTGACACATACTTGTATTTCCTTATGTCCACATAAAAACAATAAACCAGTTAATAATAATGCATAACATTATACAGTTCTCATCCACACAATTTCACATCCATATGTGTAGATGGATGGAATCTTGCCATAATATCACCATTTCTTTAATACCATTGTGTATCTTTGAACACAGGATTTAGCTTCATTCAACTTCCTGGTGAGATTTTCTCTTTGAAGCTAACATTTCATATTTTTCCTTTCTAAGATTACTAAGCATGAGCAAAACAATCACCATGAGAGTAAACACAGGCCAAAGGCTATGATTGGCTTTCCTGAGACTTCCTTTGTCAATGCAATTAACAAAATAAACCTCTTTATTTTCAGATGAGAGCAAAAGACAACAACATTCTTCAGCAAAGCATTAAAAAACTATATACAAAGTTCAAACCAACCTTAGTACATATGTGTTCGAATAGCATGGCCCATGAAGTTCCACTTAGTGCATGTACAAATCAAAAGTCTAAAAATCCACATTGCTTCCAACAAAAGTATGGTCAGTTCTACCAATAAAAATAGTTAAGTCTGGGGTACCAACTTCTTTCTCAGATAGAATATCTATTGCTAAGAAGAGACATTGTGACCAAGACAACTGTTTTAAAGGCAAATAGTTAATTGGGTCTGTCTTACACTTTCAAGTATTTAGTTCATGACCAACATAGCAGGAAGAATGTCAGCATGCAGGCAGCCATGATGCTGGAGAAGGAGCTGAGAGTTCTGGATTTTAATAAGAGGGCAGTCAGGAAGAGACTGTCTTCCAGCTGAGTGGTAGGAGAGTCTGTTTTTTACTGGCCGGAGCTCCAAATACGACCACCCTAGGATTTCACTTCCTTCAAAACAGTAATATCTACTCCCACAAGGCCAAACATACTAATATTGTCACTTCTTAGAAACAAGCATATTTAAATCACCACAGTTTATTTCTACTATGAATTCTTTCATGCATTTAAATATGAATAGGACTTGTAGACGCTTTTCCACATTGATTACTTTCAGGTTTCTCTCTAGTATGTGTTGATGCTGCTATTCAGAGAATACTGTGGCATGTAAAGGATTTTCCAACTTGAGTACATTCACAAGATTTCTGTACCATTTGTGGTCTCTTATGTCTTTGGAGACTACAGTGATAGGCACAGACTTTTCCACGTTTGTCACATTCATAAGGTTTCTCTGAAAAGTGTGTTACTTGAAGAATTTGGAGAGAACACTGTCATGCAAAGACTTTACCTCATTCATGGCATTCATGCAGTTTCTCTACATTATGTGTTCTTTTATGTATCTGGTGATGCCTGAGACATGTAAGGACTTCGCACATTGATGACACTGAGTCACTCTCTTGAATGTGTTCTATTATATAGTCGCAGATAAAAGTGAATTGTCAGTTGTTTTCACAGTGATTACATTAATGAGGCTTCTCTCCAGTGTTATTTCTTTGTGTGTGTGTAAAGAACTATGACATGCAAAGGCTTTACCACATTGTTAATATTCAAGCAGGTTTCTCTGTAGTACTTGATCTCTCCTGTCACTGCATATGACTGTGACTTGCAAATGCTTTACAACACTGATTACATTCTTGAGGTTTCTCTCCTGTACCTGTTCTTTTATAGTAATGGAGATGCTAAAGTTGTGAAAAGTCTTTACCATGTTGATCACATTCATGAGGTTTCTTCCAATGTGGGATCTTTTATGTTTTTGAGATTAGTGGGACATGCAAAGGCTTTAGTTCAAAGATTACATTCATAGTTCTGTACAATATGGGTTCTTTTATGTTTTGGAATAAATCTTTATGGAAAGACTTTTACCACTATAAAGTCCTCACAAAAGGGAGGAACTCCCCCCACCCAAGCCTCAGGAATTCATGGTCACCCAATAACTCACAAGACACAGAAGTTGATGTAATCAGCAAGAGATATATTTTGACCAGCATGCTGAGGTCAAGACCCGGAACCCATGCAGGGTCTGTGGGGTTTGACCCAGAGCTTTGGAGGCACAGGGAATTTAAAGGCAAAGCCACAAGGAAAAAACCATAATCCAGGGGGAGTCAAGGAGGTTATTGGGAAGCACCTGTGGAAAGTCCCAGCCCATTATTCAGTTTGTGACAGGGTCTAAGTAACAGTCAGAGAGAATATTCTGTATAGTTTATTCTCAACAGCCTATTCATACTCAACCATCTTGTGGTCAGCCAAATTTCTGAAACACAGAGTTCACGAATGAGCTGACCTGTACTCTTGGTTCTTCTCAGCATGCTAGAAGTTTTTGAAAATTTTTAACACTTTCACCACAATGATTACATTCATAGGTTTCTTTCCAATATGGGTTGTTTTATGGTTTTGGAGACAAAAATTTTCTGAAAAGGCTTTTACCATATTAATTACATTCACACAGTCTCTCTCCAGTTAGTGAACATTAATGTCTTTGGAGAATTTTCAATTATAAATGATTTTTTCCACATTGATCACATATCTAAGAATTCTCTCTGGTATCGTTTTTTTATGATATTGCAGATGACCCAGTTGTGTAAAGCCTTTACCATACTGATGACATTCATAAGGTTTCTCTCTAGTATGGGTTTTTTATTATATGGGAGATAACTGGAACTTGTAAAGGCTTTGCCACATTGATTACATTCATAAGGTTTCTATCCAGTATGTGTTCTTTTATGTCTTTGGAGACTACTGTGTTGTGAAAAGGCTTTACAACATTGATTACATTCATAAGGTTTCTCTCCAGTATGTGTTCTTTTATGATATTGGAGACTAATGTGATGTGAAAAGGCTTTACCACATTGATTACATTCATAAGGTTTCTCTCCAGTATGTGTTCTTTTATGATATTGGAGATTACTGTGACGTGAAAAGGCTTTACCACATTGATTACATTCATAAGGTTTCTCTCCAGTATGTGTTCTTTTATGACTTTGGAGATTACTGTTTTGTGAAAAGGCTTTACCACATTGATCACATTCATAAGGTTTCTCTCCAGTATGTGTTCTTTTATGACTTTGGAGATGACTGTGATATGAAAAGGCTTTACCACATTGGTTACATTCATAAGGTTTCTCTCCAGTATGACTTCTTTCATGCCTGCAACAGTAATGGGCACATGTGAAAGCTTTACCACATTTATTAGCCTGATCAATCATTTTATCATTATGAATAAATTTTACAGTTGGTCTCATAATAAAGAACACTCAGATCTTATGCTTTTATCACTTTGATGTTCACGGTTGTACTTGAAAATACCTGTGATGGTAAGAGCATTTACTACATGGCTCACATTTATAACATCCGTTTTCTATATGAGATTTCTACATGATGCATTCATAGGTCAGAATAAAATGGAACAATTAAGAGCATTAAAACTCTGATTGCATTCTTAGTTTTTTTTCTGTAGTGTGCATCACACCACAAAAGCACTGTGAAATAGGATGAACAGAAAAAGTGCAAAATTCTGATACCCATAAAGATTTTCTGTAGTATGAATTTGGGTAAAGTAGAGAAAACCAAATAATTGTAAACACCTATCATATTCAGAAAGTCTACCAAAGGCAGAATACTACATATCTTCTCATTGTTGTGAAATAGACAGAGGCTGTTTTTTTTAGTATCCCTATGCTCACATGGTTTCATCCATTCTGACAATTGATACCGCCATTAAAAAAGCAGAACAAATGAAATGTTTCCACATTGAATTCACATGCATTGACTTTTTGTTCATTGTAGACATGATTAATGTTTCTCCAAAACAACATTCTCGATTCTCATAAACTGACAAAACAATACAATTAAAAATTTCACTATAAGAATACAAGTGTCACCAACTTTATCATGGACTATTTGATTATTAGAAGGTTATGGATACATGTTTATCACTATTCAATGTGCAACATCTAAATATTATGAGACTATACAAATTGGTGGTTCCACAACATAGCTCTAATGGAGATACAAATCAATTAAAGGAATCTCTTAAGGCATTGTTTCCTTCTCTTCTTGCTTATAGAAATGCCTTGCAAACACCAATCAGATAACTGACATGGAGGTACATAGTTTTGGGAGAATATTATAATCATAGCTACAATAAAATGACTCATATTTTACACACTTGCTTTCCTTTAGAGCATCCAGATCATATTAAAATTTCCTCACAAGCATATTTGTATTCGATTAAACATTAAAGTTACCTTTCATGGCCGGGCGGTGGTGGTGCACACCTTTAATTCCAGCACTTGGGAGGCAGAGGCAGGCAGATTTCTGAGTTCGAGGCCAGCTGGTCTACAGAGTGAGTCCCAGGACAGCCAGGGCTACACAGAGAAACCCTGTCTTGAAACCCCTCCCCCCCAAAAATACCTTTCATGACGTCTAGAAGTTTGATGTTGTTCTTTAGTATGATGGACTTCCAAATTATAGCCTAAAACCAAGGTACAAGAAAATCAATGATATGGTATTGGAATTAGGCAAAACTCAAGTTACTCTGAATTTTCACAGCAATGAACCTGATTTATTCAACTCATATATTACTTGTTCTCTATTGAAATAAGAGATGATCATGAGTAACACAGAAACATTTTTCCCTTATTTTGAGAAGCAAAAAAAAAAAAAAAATTCAGTCTTACCAATAGCAGTGAGGTTCCAGTAGGTCTCCAGCATCACATCTTTGTAGAGATTTTTCTGGGAAGGATCCAGCAAATTCCACTCTTCCTCAGTGAAGTTCACATGCACATCATCGAAACTCACTGCTTCCTAAAATATCACATACATGTGTACAACACAAAGCCTGATACTGACATCAATACAAAGTAAAGTTATGCTTCCTAGACAATATAATCAAATAATTCAGGTGATTCCTCCACTTATTTTCTGACACACAAATTATAATTTAATCACTATGTCAGTTTAGAAGAAACTTGAAATATTGATACTTGAACCCTTGAAACAGGGTTCACCTGTGTCACTCCTGAACCCTTAGAATAGGATATAGCCTTGCAACACAAATGGCAATTGAGAGGGATATGCAGGGGAAACAGATCTACTGTACTGAGCACACATCTCAAAAGCTGGATGAAAAATTACTAACTACAAAAGTGATGGGCATGCTTTGTGTATTTGCTCATGTCTTTAATTGCAGAGGTACAGGCAGGTGGATATCATTGAGCTGGATACCAGCACGGTCTATGCAATGAGTTTCAGGACAGCAAAAGTTATATGTTAAGAACCTCACTCTGCTACAAAAATAAAGCAGGAAACAAAAATGACAGAATGAACTCACAGTTCTTTAATGAAGTTACTGCAAAGAATTATGCATTCACTGCAGTACTGTATTCATCTTGAAAAACATGCAGTGAACCAGTTTAAACAGCAAAATTAATTAAATTTTACTAGAAGGGAATGTATGTTTAAACAGTTAAAAATAGACAAGTGAAAATATTAGTACTGTATATGTTGATTAGAAATAAAGAACATAGTTCAGGAGATATAGCTCAGGAGTTGAAAGCTCTTGCTGGTCTTCCACATAATTGTGGTCAATTTCTGACATACACATGTGGACCAACACCTGTCCATTTCTTCATGATCATAAATTCTGAGGCCATCTTCTGACAACAGTAAAGATGAGGCACACATTCATAGTCATGCACACATGTATAACACACTTATTTATCCAAAATTTCAGAAGAAACACAAGAGTTAGGCAGAATATCATACACCTGCAATTCAATGACTCTGAAGAATCAGATAATATTAATGATGTGAGCTGAAGACATCTGGAGAAATAGAATATAATGTATATATTTTGCTGAATTTCAAAATGAAAGATGTAGACTAAGAGCAGCACAAAATCATGTGCCTACTTAACAAAAATATGTCAGGTGGCTTATGTGGTTTCTATATCTACAATTAGAACAGGAAGTGCTTCACAGGGAAATTTGGTCTAGAAAAGCAAAAACAGAATGAATAAAGTTAAAATATAAAACCACCAGGTTTGCAAAATAGCATAGCATTGAACAGCAAATGTGTGCACAGTATCTTATGTTTTTAGGGACAGAGTCCAAATGGGGAATGTATGGGAGCATGAGAAGAAAGCTGAAGGATCAGATTCAACCACAACACTGGAGACACCCAGAACAAAAATTTGTCCTGTCTAAGAGAAATTCAGGGGTAAATCTGGAGCAGAGACTGAAGGAATGGTCAATGAAAACTCATTCAATTGGAGACACACATGGACAAGCTCCAATCCATGACATTATTAAAGATACTCGGTGATGCTCCCACACCGGAGCCTTGCATAATTGTCTATGGAGAGGCTCCACCCAGCAGCTGACTGAAGCAGAAGCAGAGATCCACAGTCAAACATTGCATAGACCTTGGTAACTCTAATGGAAGGGTTGGGGGAAGGATTGAGGGCCCTGAAGAGGATAAGAACTCCACAGGAATACCAGCAGACTCAACTAACCTTGATCCTTGGGGACATTCAGAGACTGAGCCACAAATAATAACACACACAGGCTGGACAAAGGACCCTGGCTCTTAAGTAGCAGATTGCAGGTCAGTCTTCATGATGGTCCTACAACTACTGTAGCAGGAGCTGTCCCAAAGCTGCTGTCTATCATTGGAATTTGTTCCTCTAACTGGGCTGACACTTCTGACCTCAGTAGCGAGGATGCACATAACCCAATACAGACTTGATACACCATCATGGGTACCCAGGGGCCCACATCCTCTCAAAGGACAAACAGAAGATACAGTAGAGAGTCTGTGAAGGCAGGCGACTTAGAGTAGGGACACTACTAAGTTCATAGCCATTTTAATTACAAAAACTTAAAACTGGAAAGAATCCAGATGCCCTTCAACCAAAATATGGATATGGAAAATGTGGTTCATTTACAAAATGAAACATTATTCAGCTATTAAATACAATGACATCAAAAATTTTGCAGGCAAATGGATACAGCTAAATACTATCATCTCTGTGAGGTAACCTAGATTTAAAAGCATGTGCATGTATGGACTCACAAGTGAATAATAATTATAAAATACAGGAAACCCACACTACACTCCATAGATACAAAGAAACTAAACAAGAAGGAAGGCCCAAATGAGAATGGTTGAATTATTCCCACTCAGAAGGGGGAATAAGCAATCGTAGGAGGCAGATGGAAGAGAGAGAACTGGATGGGAGAGCAGATAAGAAAGAGGAATTGGGTAGAAGCAGCAAAAGGTGTGGTGAAATACAAGAGAGGGCCAGAGGGGGAAAATGAATCAAAATCTGCAGCTGCCTGGGGAAGGGAGGAGGTACATTTAGGATGTGCCTGAGAGCATGAATTGGAGGGTGACAAGGAGTCTATGGGGTTGATCTTAGCAGAGTTGCATAGCAGTGAAATATGGATGCTGAAGAGGCCACATCTGCAGTCAGGCAGGACCCCCAGTGGAGAGTTAAAGTCACCAACCAATCCAAAAACCTTTATATCCAAAATTTGTTCTTATCCATAAGAATGCAATCTACAACATAGTTTCTGTCCAGCAGCAAAATAACCCTTTGATACCATGTTGTTGTTCTAACTTGCTTCTCTGCTGCTGTGATTGAATCCTCTGAGCAAAATCATCTCAGGTAATAAATGGTTGTTCTGCATGGTTCGGTCAGATCAGTCCATTATTTTGGGAGCTAGGTTAGAAACTGAAGGCAAAATGCATGGAAAAACAATGTCTCCTGGTTTGCTCTCTTGCTTGACCACTGTCTCATGCTTATCCTGCTCTCTCATCCAGCCCAGGACCACTTGCTTAGGGATATTGCCACCCTCAGTGGAAGAGCCTTCCTAATCAATCATCAACACTATCTCTCACAGACATAGCAACCAGCCAGTCTGATGAGGACACACCCTCGATTGAGGTTCCTTCAGATGACTGTAGCTCTGAAATGATGAGAATTTAAGAAAACTATGACACAGACACAATAATAAATAAGAAAGTTGTAACATCCCAAAACCAATGAGCTAACCATATCAATACAAGAGGCCATGCTACCCCATGAGGGAGTTGGAGTTGTGGCTGAGCAAGGACAAAATAGGGAGGGCACCTGGCTCAGAGCAGGGAAGGATACATTGGGATGAGGACCTCAGAGACTGTGCTGCTCTGGGGTGAGGTGTATTTAACCCTGGGTTCCCAGGCCAGTGCTACCAAAGATGTGGCTAAAACAGCTGAAAGGTGGACAGAAAAGCAGATTGTCCCACACAACTCAAATGATCACCAACAAAAGACAGGATCTCTGGTCCAAGGAAGATATGCTAAATTTGTTAGAATTGATGAAGAATGACTTTCCATCTTATGACAGCTCCAAGTTCAAAACTACAGAGTCACATATGGACTGGGCAGAGGGTAGTTCATGAGGTGGGAAATGAGATCTTTCTCTTTCCACCCTATAAAACAAGGTAGGCAGAGCCTGACTTTGCCCAGGATGCTGTCTGGAAGAGCTCTCTGTCATGGACTAGTCAATGGGTCTAGGTCCTGTTGTTAAGAAGGATTTAACCCAAGGTGTGGGGCTAGTAACTAAATCGACTAGGGTGGAGTCTGTCTTATTTCATCAATGAGAGAATAATAAAGTGCCACACACAAAGTAAATAGCCACAAGGGGACAGTAAAGGCTACCCAGTAGTTTCCACCACTTGGACAGTGGAGAAAATGAAGACAGGCAGGTAGCTGTGAGCACTGTAGCAGGGTTCCAAGTCTTCTCTACCCTTACCAGAAATTAAGACCAGAGAAACACTGTCCACTATACCAGGCTCTAAAACACCTTTGAAGTACTTAGGGACTGTGACTGTCCAGCATATCCAGTATAGCAGGGTTCCAGGTTCAATTTAGTCATCTCCCTCCACATATACTCAAGAAAAACCTGAAAACCAAGGCATAGACAAAAATCTGGCAGAGAAGTCACTGTCACAGGCAGAATAATGGTTCACCTTAACAACCGGTCTCTCAATCCTTTAGTTGGGAGTCCTGAGGGTCTTGGGTCAATGCACTAAGATGTTATGTCCAAGCCACAGAGAGCACAATGACAAACAAGGAGCCTATTGCAATGCAAACACATGGAGGTCTTTATTATGAGCTCTGTAATAAAGATTTTCACCAGTCAGTCTCACGTGAGATCTAAACTGAGAGACCAAGTCTAGAAGTGCTGGGTATTTATAGTAGTTACAGTGAGATTGGGACATTAACACACAGGTCAGCAACTTAACATTTTAAAAACTACATTTCTGGCATAATCTGTAGGAACCAATCAAATGGACAAAAAATCTTCTGACAACCATGATGGGTAGACTAACTTTTTCTCTGTAAGGTGTATTAGTTATCAATATGTAGCTTAACCCTGCAGTTGTACCTTGACTGGCTGTGGACAAGGTGGGCTTGTCATAGGATGTTTGCTCAAGTGGACATTGTGTACTCTCAGAAACACAATTAATTGGGATTTACAAACTCATCTTTGTGCCTGAGGCCCTTATTATTGAAAGATGCTCCTGTTCAACCACAAGCTATGCATTTCAGTAGAAAAGGTACTTTGTCCAAAGACCTGCCTCACTATCTGTTACTGCAGATCCTAATATCAGTTGCACTTACTCTGAGACAGAATACAAGTGGAAGTTGCCTCTCTCCCTGTGCATCATCTTATAGATAAGATAGAAAATGCCCACCTGCCCTTCCTTTCCTGCCTCATCCCTGTGTCTCAGCCCCACTTGGGCAGACAGTCCCTGTTCAACCACATACTTTACCTGCCAGGAAACAGGTAAGCTTTCTATATATCTATCACACTGTCTGTTATCCCAGATGCAATGATCACAGTTTCCCCTAGCACTGTACTAAACACCAGAGGCAGCTTTACCTCTGTCTTGAATCTATCTCCTTGTGGATTGCTAAGATCATCTCTTCCTGCCCACTGCTTCTCCCTGCTCCCAACATTAGCAAGCATTCCCTATTGAGGATACCCACTAAACATGTCAGTAAAAGAGGCTACATCAGGCAACTTTCTCTGTAAATCCAGACATCAAATAGCAACCCAGGAACAAAACTCCCACCCAAGCAAGACAAATCCAGAAATCAGTACCGAGATAATAATCACTTCAATCCCAGAGGCCTAGACATCAGCATAGGAATATAATAAATAACAGCCATAAAAATAAGTCACCAAAAGCCACAAGCTATCCTATCACAGCAGGTCCTGAGGAATTAAAACATGCAACAGATATGGTGCAAAAGAGGTTGTTTGGGGGCAGGGAGATGAGTGAGAACCTGGGGAAGAGATAGAGGCACAGAAGAGGATGTGCAGACAGACAGACAAACAGGGAGCAGAGAGAGAGCGCTGAGAGTAAACAAAGAAAATAGAGAGAAGGCATGAACTGAGACAGGGAACAGAGACAGTTGTGTAGCTGGTGGTTCGTGTATATAAAGCACACCTGACAACAGCAGCAGGTGATGGAGGCAGGGAATGACTTAAGCAGTTGCTAAGTCCCTGAAAGAAGAGCATTGAAATTGCCTGTGCACTGACAACTACAGAGACAAGGTTCACTCAGGGAACAGGAAAGAAAGAGAGAGACTCAGACATTAAAGATGACTATGACAAAATGGATACATTATCAAAAAATGTGGATTCGAAAAGTTTTCTGGCCCTAAACAACCAGAAATTCTGAAACATATGAGAAGGGGAAACTACAGATGATTGGAATAGAGAAAGGTGACTATCAGCACAAAGGGCTTATAAAAAATATTTTCAACGAAATCATACAGGAAACTTTTCCTAAACCAAAGAAGATGCCTGTTAATGTACAAGAAGCATCCAACACACCCAACATATTGGAGAAAAACAAAAGTCCCTTTACCACATAATAATCAAACACTAAACGTAAAAAATAAAACAACATAAAAAACTGTTCCAGAAAAAAATTAACAAAAACTAAACAAAACAAAACAAAGTAACATATAAAAGCAGATCTATTAGATTTATGCCTGTCTTCTTAATGTATACTATAAAAGACAGAAGGGTTTGGACACATGTGCTGCAGAGTCAGAGAAACCACCCATGTTTCTACAAGAAAGTAACTGGTCCAAATGTCTTGGGCAGATTCAGAATTAGCCATGACAGTGAAGTTACTCAGAGGTCACCTCCTGACCTAACATGTGAGGAGCATCACCAGGGACCTCACAGGTGGTCACATCTGGCGGATGCTTCCCATGCAGCCCCAGAGAGGACCCAGCACTCCAGCTCCCACCAATCAGCCTCCTGCTCCTACCCATTGTGGGCAGTGATCCTGTGCTCACCATGACTGGATTTCAGAGCTTCCCTGAGGTCTCCACACAGCACTCACAGCAGAGCTCAGAGCAGGACACAGATGACCATACAAGCCTGCACAGGCACAGCAAACTTGCAGATTGGCACCCGGAAGAACCCGCCTCCTTGTCTAATTGGCAGGTCTGCCTGGAAGCCTTGATTGGCCAGTGAGTCTTAGCACTCCTCAAGGTTAAAGTGAGCTTCCGGTCCAGGGTCAGACTTTTTCCAGATCTCAGGAGGGGTTTTCACCCCATTAGCATTTGTTTCTGTCTTCAAAGAGGAATCTCACCCCACCCAGCCCTCGGGGAGAACCCAGCATTCCAGCTCTGGCTGTTCAGCTGCCTACTCCTCCCCTCTGAGAGCAATGATTCTGCAGTTACCAGGACCTGACTCCAGACTTTACCTGAGTTTTCCTCACAGCACTTGCCTTCTTCTTCCTGTAATCAGGGTGAATAGCTTCCATAGCCCAGTACTCAGTGTGCAGTGGAGGCATCAATCTGACCCATAAGAGGAAGGATGCTCCAGCTATTTCTTAGCATTCTGTCTAAAGTCCACCCCAGTTACCTGGCAACAGCTAGTTATGCTCCTCCCCATGGTTACCTGGCATCTACAGGGTAGGACTGACAACCTGTAAATGTGGCTACTTGCCCCCTCCTCTCATTTGATCTCTTTATCTATTGTTATCTTTTTCTCTTGCTCTCTTGGGCTCTTCCCTTCCCCCCCTCTCTCCACATGCTCATGCCTGGCCTCTACTTATCTACTCTGCCTTTCTCTGCTTTTCTCTGCCTCTACTACCCTCTTAATTCCCCTCCCCATGTCCTGAATAAACTATATTCTATACTGTACTGTCATGTGGTGGGTTGCTTCTGGGGAAGAGCTGTCTCAGCATGAGGCATGGTCCCTCCAGGGGAAGTAATATCTCAGCAGGAAGCATGAGCTTGCTGAGACATCCCCTTCCCCCACACCTCCCCTCACACCAATAGATCATTTTCCATTTCTCTTTAAAGAGAGGTAACCATGGGGAGGAGGATACCTGGCTGTCACCAGGTAACTGTGAGGTAGAGTTTTAGACAGAATGATAACACCATTAACACTAAAGAGAAATTTTAGGAAACAAGAGACTTATTGTGTGGCTTCATGCTGGGCTCAGGGAAACTGCAGCTTCCTTTCACCAGATGATAGGTATCAATCAACCCTGGAAAAAATCCAGGATCATAAGTGAAACACTGTTGAGCACTACTGTTAGCCAGTACATCAGTGGCAAAGTGCAGAAAAACCAGAGTTGTGTTAGTACAGGTTCTCTTGATAAACATATTTCAAATATTAGAGAGAATGAATCATCCTATGTATGTAAAAAGGTGACCAATAAAGGCTGTTAGACAAGGTAAATTAGAAAAACAAGGACTGGTTATTTTCATGATGCAGAATATTACAGCTGATATTCAGTGTATATGGGATTCTGAAGAGAGAAGTACTTTGTAATGCCAGCCTTAAGACACAAACAAATCACCTTTGTTTTGTAAAAATGTAGGGCAAGTACAAAAAACAAAAACACTGCCCTGTCCAATGTCCTTTATATATGTAGGTTGTCAAAAGAATCTGTAGCCCAGATTAAAGGTGGATCTGAACATCTCAAAAAAGCAAGATTAATAAAGGGTTTCTCAACTTCAAAATTAAATTAAACTTGTTAATTTGACCCTAGTTCCTTTTTGTTCCTAATGAATATAAACTTAAAATTGATATGAAAGGACAAAAATATATTTAATCAACATATCCACACAGGTACAATAAATATAAAATGATAATATGGGTCTGAATCTTTCCTTGGAATAGGTAACATGTTTTAAAGAGTTTACTACTCCTAGACCAGAAGATGTTATTAATACTGGACATTGTCCTCACTGATACAAGACTAACACATCTATGTTTTTAATTATGATATACACATATTTTAAATTTTATGCAGGCATAAATATGTTAATAATTTAAAAGATATTTATGTCTAGTAAAACCTCTTTAAAAACAGATAAATATACAAAGATAGGCAGATCCAGCACAGAGTTTATCTTATCTTCTAAATTAAACCACAACCATTTTCATACCTTCAGCTTTGTTGAATTAAAATAATCACAGCAGGGCTTTTTAATTGTTACTAAGCCTCTATCAAAAACAAAACAAAACAAAACAAAACAAAACAAAAACCCATGGCATGGCTGGCCAGTATTTGTAAAACTTGGAAGAGGAATAACTGTGTACGTAATGTAAATTTGTCTCCAGATATACTGAGTAAAGTATTTTTAATGTGACTGATTGCAGGATGTCTACAGTCTCATAAGGAACAATTTGTCAGTTTTCTGTATGTAAAACCACTTATCTCATTGTTATCATAGGGTGAACTATGATAATTTTTAAATTCGGTGCCAATGAGAACTTAGAAAGAGGAGATATAAATTGCTTACTTCCCACTCCTGAATAAATATTTTCACAAAAGATTGTGAATTTTTTCTGTTAAGCCTATTGTACCTTATGGTGTTAACATTTATAAAATGTTAAATTACCTAAATGGCTTTAATAAAAGAGTTATATATAGATTACGATGGAAATTTTCCAAATGAGAAGAAAAGAAAGCATACAAAGCCGATGGAAGTATTTTAGGCACTTAGATCATAAATGTTTAGGGAAAAACTTATGGGATTAAAGTATTTGTCTTCAGATCAACATTTATGAAAAACTGTGTATAATCTAAGTTTTGTTCTATCCTATGTCCAGTCTACATTGAGGAGAGTCAGAATACAGGGATGATTCTCTCAGAGCTTCTATGGGAAGTCACACTCAGTCCAAGCAAGGATATGGAGTAATGTTCACAAAGAGGGAAAATAGGACAAAGAAAAGCTTGAATATACAGAGATTCTTCAGAAGATCAAGTGATGACCTAGACAAGAAATTTCAATAGACCTTAACAGAAGATCAACAGAAGTTGATTTTGCTAAATGTGGAATTTTAAGCCGGCATGTATGACTATGATCACTTTCAAAATGCAGTGTGACTCTTTAGCAAGTGAAGGGACAAGAGTCCTCAAAAATTATGTTTGATCTTGTGACATGTTACTTAGAAAATAAATTCTTACTCCTGATTCTCTTTGTCATATATAGATGCATCTCAATATCCCAGATGAAAGAAAAGTCCCTGGAATACTTCAGCATGGCAGGGTCTATATACAGCTGAGAAAAACTAACAACCTTATTAAATACTGAGGTCAAATCTAAAACCTATACTCAGCAAATATGAAAGACCATCTCAGTATGAAAGAGAACTTCTCAATAATAGATTGTGTTCGTTGTTACACTAACTATGCATGCTTCCTGATTTAAATGATCACAGGAGTTTCTACCATCAAATGCACAGATTTATAGAATTATTCAAATATCCTGTCTCATGCTATTGAACTTCAACTCTCTTTTCTTATAATGCAGCAGATACATGTGCTTCATGTGCACAGGGAATCCAGAATGCAACTTGTGTGCTAAGTTTAAGCAGCTCTGCAAAAAGATATTTATTAGATAAGGACAGCCACCTGTGTTCAGGGACATAATCCAGACAAAGTCAGGCAGAGAAATGGAAGCCCTGCTGATAAAGGGAGCCCTGCATTTTGAGCTGAGTTCCACTGAGCCTTGTGGCCTGCAACATTCACACAGGTTTTCCAAAACCTTGATTCCTGAAATCATGGATCTTGGCTGTGAGAGAAACTGTATCAAATACTGGAAGATGAGTCAAAATACATACAGCCTAGGACCCTGCCCAGCTCTCCAGGTGGCTGTCCCATAACCAGCTGTGTAAAAATGTCTTCTAAAGGTCATTCTATTTTACTATTAGTTCAGCAGCTTTATGGCAACAAGGAATATGGTATTAATGGTAATCAATACCATTAGAATCCATGACCATTGTCCCACTGTCTCACTTCTCTGCTGTGAAATGAGTTCCTTGGTCAGAAGCAATACTGTGTGGAATGCGGTTGTGGTGAATAAGGCACTCAGTATGTCCATGGATCATGGATTTGGCAGAAGCAATATGTGCATGAAAGTCAAAATCATAAGCAGAATATGTATCTATTCCAGGAAGGAGAAAGCTTTGTCCTTTGCCCAAGAGAAAAGATCTGATGTAGTCAACCTGCCACCAAGTCACTGGCTGGTCAACCCAGGATACAGTTCCATATCTAGGGCTCAGTGTTGGTCTCTACTGCTGGTAGATCTGGAAATCACCAGCAGATGTGGCCATGTCAGGCTTGGTGAGAGGACGACGCTACTGTTGTATCCATGAATAAACCCCACTGCGTCCACCATGGACACTATGTTCATGGTCCCATTGGAAAATGACAGATATAGCTGAGGACACAGCTGACTTCCCACAGAATATATCACTCTAACTACTTGGTTACTGAGTGTATACTCAGCTAAACTTAACTTTTGATCAGCATTTACATGGGACACTATCAATTACTGATTATCATGACTATTGATCACTTTTGGTTATTGACTAGTATTGATTATTGGCCATTGATTAGTATTGATTATTTATTAACAGGATGATCAATCGTTACTCCATCACTGTCACTCACCTGCCTCTGCCTCCTGAATGCTGGGATTAAAAGTGTGCACCATCAGTTATTGAACGTTATTGGTTATCAATTAGAATTAATAATTATGGATTACCATTTATTGATTATTGATCAGCATTGATTATTGACAGTTATTTCATCACCAACCTCCTTCTGCATCTGCCTCGGTATTGATAATTATTGATTATCTTTTATTGATTATTGATTATAGATCAGCATTGATTATTGATAGTTATTCTATCGCAATCATTCCCCTGCCTCTGCCTCCCAAGTACTGGGATTAACGGCATGTTCCACCACTGCCCGGCTTCTTTGACCATTGTGAGAGATCTATCCACATACTTCTTCCTTTTATATCTTTCTCAACAATATTCTAATCGTTCCGTCTCCAAGTCTCTGAGAGTTAAGCCGTCCCACTGTTTATAGCTGATGATTCAATGAATAATCACACATTTCCCAACAAATGCATGAGCATGACCACTGCATGAAGCTCTGAACTGTGGTGATTTCCCTTTACTGCTGTCTTTCAGGATTGTCCAAGAAACATGTTTTCATGCTGCAGTCGTTCACTTTTGAATGGGGCCTGCATAACAGGCAGAACCCTTAGTAAAGCAGGACCTAGTTATTTCTTCCTTAGTCACTTGATGATAGGGCCTGTACCAGGAAGTCCTAGGTGCATGTATAATACCAGGGGCATTGTACAGGAATAGACACTACAGGCTTCTAGGCAACTCAGGTACCTAGCATTAGTTTCCAAGTTGCCCCCTCCCCAGCAAAACCCAAGCCTATCTCTACTCTCTAGGCTAATCCCAAACAATACTAGAGTTTTCAAGGTACACCCTCAACAATACCAGGGTCTCCAGGTTATTCCCCCAACAAACCTGCCCCTAGGGTTACAAGACAATGCCTAACAACCACTAATGCAGAGGGGAGGTGAAGTTAAGTTTATGATGTGACTCCCAGCACCAGACAATTATGTTAAAGGCCACAGCAGCTTTCCAATTAGTACTTTCTACTTGCTGCTTACAATTAAACTTTTCCCTGATAGATATTTGAGGCTCCACCATGACCAAAAAAGTCTTGGCTGATGCTGGTGCATTGGGGATGGAGGCAAGCTAGCTCAAATAGAAGAAAGACCCTGCTGGGTGTTGCATCAGATCAGCTCCTGTGTGTTTTCATTTTGGGGATCACTAACATTTCCCTGGCATGGCATGTTCAATTTCTACTAACATGGAATAGCAGGCCAAGACAGTTCTTTTCAAGGGAGGATAGTTGGATAGAGTTGCTGGTAGAGCCTTGCCTCAATATTCAAAATCTATGATTCACAATAAACAGCTGTCAAAGGCTCCAAACAACATTCTTTGCAGCACTGAGCAGAAAAGAAAGGATTGGGTGCTCAAAGTAATTTTCAATTACATACAGAGGCAAGCCTCAGATACAGGCAACATTCCTATAAAAAGAAATAAATAATAAGCAGGAGTTTGAAAAAGTGGAAAAATTCTTTTAAAAAGATTTATTTTATTTTGAGTACACTGTTGATGTCTTCAGACACACCAGAAGAGGGCATTGGATCCCATTACAGATGGTTGTGAGCCACCATGTGGTTGCTGGGAATTGAACTCAGGACCTCTGGAAGAGCAGTCAATGCTCTTAACCACTGAACAATCTCTCCAGCCTGGAAAGAAATTCTTAATGACTTGGGATTGAAGGCGAATGAGAACCAAAAAGAGAATATAGCAGTATTGCATTTGAAATCAATAATTGACTTTTAAAACAAATATATGTAGAATGAATTAGGTAGCATTCCTTCTGTTTCTATTTTGTGGAATTGTCCAAGGTGTATTGGTCTTAGCTCTTCTTTGAAGGTCTGGTAGAATGCTGCACTAAAACTACCTAGTCCTTGCCTTCTGTTGGACATGAGGTTTATAATGCCTGTTTTGATTTCCTAAGGGGTTATACTATAGTTTAGATAATTTACCTTATCTTGATTTAGCTTAAGTGTATGGTATCTGTCTAGATAATTATCCTTTTCTCTGGCTACACATTTCATCTAGATTTTCCAGTTTATAGAAAGAACTAATGATTTTTAAAAATTTCCTCAGTTTCTCCTGTTAGGCCTCCCTTTTCACCTCTGATTTTGTTAATTTGGATACTGTCTCTGTGCTCTCTGGTTAGTCTGGCTAATGGCTTTTCTATCTTATTGATTTTGTCAAAGAACCAGCTCTTGGTTTTTTTGAGTCTGTGCACTGTCCTCTTTGTTTGTAATTGGTTCATTTCTGCCCTGAGTTTGATTATTTCCTTAAATAATCAAAAGGTCTATGTCTCTTAGGTGTGTTTACTTCTGTTTGTTCTAAAGCTTTCTTGTGTGCTCTGAAGTTTCTCCTGTAGGATCTCTCTGATATATTTATGAGGGCACTTAGTGCTATGAACTTTTCTCTTACCACTGATTTTATTTTACTGTGTCGCATGTTTGGGTATGCTGTGTTTTCATTCTCATTGACTTCTAGAAAGTATTTTATTTTTTATTTCTTCCCTGAGCAAGTTATCATTGTGTAGAATGTTGTTCAGTATGTGGCTTTCTGATGTTTTTGTTATTATTGAAGTCCAGGTTATTCTGTACTGATTTCATAAGATGCATGAGAATACTTCAGTCTTCTTGTATCTGATGAGGCTTGATTTGTGACAGATTTTTTTGTCGATTTTTTGAGACTTTGATTTTCTGTGTAGCCTTGACTGTCCTGCAACTCACTCTGTAGACCAGGCTGGCCTGGAACTCAGAAATCCACCTGCCTCTGCCTCCCAAGTCCTGGGATTAAAGGAGTGTGCCACCACTGCCCGAAGATTTGTGGTAGATTACATGGTCAATTTTGGAGAAGATGACATGAGATGCTGCAGAGAAGATATATATAATTGTATGTCTCCCTTTTCATTTATGATTTTGGTAATTAGGATATTGTCAATGTGTCCTTTTATTACTTTGGCTAAAAGTTTTCCTATCTTGTTGATTTTCTTTATCTATTCTCTCTCTCTCTCTCTCTCTCTCTCTCTCTCTCTCTCTCTCTCTCTCTCTCAGGTGAAATGTTTCATATGTAAGAGTCAGAGGAAAAATTTAATGAGGTGAAAAGGATGGCAACCCCATAGGAAGAATAACAGTGTCAACTAACCTGGACACTTTAGGGATTCCAGAGTCTAAGCCAAAAACCAGGAAGCATATAGGGGATGGTTCATTGCCCCAGGCATGTGTGCAGCAGAGGACTGCCTTGTCTGGCCACAATGGGAGAGGATGTACTTAACCCTGTAGAAGCTTGATGCCCCAGGGAAAAGGGAAGCTGGTGGAGATGAGGTGTTGGTGGGTGGGCAGGTGTGAGAGAAACCTCTCAGAGGCAGCAGGGAGGAAGATGGGGAGAAGACCTCAGGGAAGAGGGACCAGAAAGGGAGGCAACTTTGGAATGTAAAAAAAAAATTTTAAATTTAATTAAAAAGAAAAAATAGAAATAGAATTGAAAAAATATATATCTACATTGAGTTTGAAAAAGAGCAGATGGCTTCCTGGCAGAGAAAGTGGCATTAATTCACTACTCTTTGACCTGGCTGCTATGTGCAATGTTAGCTTCTGTGATCTGTAACATGACACA